>NC_049983.1:4426081-4433083 GCF_000003815.2 Branchiostoma floridae
AAAAAAATACAAAATGGTATTTTAGTCTTGGAACGAGGCAAGGGATGATTCACACCAACAGTAACGATGACATTGAAAATACAATTGAGATTTTCTTAAAAATTGGGCATAGGTACCTCAAGTTACCATGGAGCCTCAAGTTCAACAAGTGAAAAGAAATACTAGTAGTACACAACAGGCCAATCAATGATCCATATGTAAAATATGCTAAAGAAAGCAATAAACTAATAAGAAAAAATTACTAAGAAACATTTTACATACATGTAAGTTTCATGACTAAAACATGGATAAAGAAACACTGCATAGAAATTATATTGCTGGGATTGACTTGAGAAAAAATTGTTCAAAAGCACATTTTCTTCAACATGCCCCCCTCCCCCAAACACTACAAATTGTATCAAGTATTTTACCTTGAAATTCTTCATCCATAGCGTCAAAAAAAGGTTCTATTTGTGCCGCTTCAGTCACATATCCTCCGTTTCTGAGGGGCACGCGGCCCAAAATTTGGCGCGTTTGGATCGCGCGGCGCCGCCGCCCGGCCAAATCGGGGCGATCGTCGGGGAAAACAGCTCGGCGCTTCGCCTTCGTGAATGCTAGAAACTTGCCGATGACATCAAAACAGCCGGAAGTGTGGAACCACGATCCGCTTACGGCGCGCCGTTTTCACCGGCAAATTTCTGGCGTTTTAAACAATTTTCAAGCAAAAGAAACACATCACGAGAAAGAGAAAGTTATATCCTTTATTTTGATGGGTAAATTTGCCTCTAGAACCGGATAGTTTTTGTACCGCGGGTGTGGGAAGATGGTAGTAAATTTACGGATTGCCGTACGGCAGAGGGTTTTCGTGGTAGCGTTGAAATACCTAGTCAAACGTTCTTGAAACGTTTCGATGACGTCATTGCCTACTTATATATTCACATGCAATGCATTGGTCTAATTAGGCATTTATTTCATCTTTATGAATAGGTAATGCAAATTATTATGCGAGATAATTCACTTGATTATATATTTACTTCAATGGATTTGAAATATCACCATACGAACGCTTCATTCATTCGATGTAACCAGATGTTAAGAGGCTTTCAGTACCGACCACAACTGTTATCAAATACGTAAAAGGGAGGTATAAAGATTGACGGGGATGTACTGCTGGTCGCCTAAGCCGTAAGTTTGTCCTCGAGAAAGAGAACTGGGAAGGGCCTTTGGAAGGGCCTTTGGAAGGGCTGGGTTAACATTGCTTGAACCATGGAACCATGGAACCAACCAAGAAAATAGTGGCCACAAGGCCATGCCGCTGGCGCGGCAAGGCAAAAAACAGACGCTCTCTATACTATTAGACTAGCCCTTGAGGCGTCGCTAAAAATTTCCATACGGCCAGTCAGAAAATAGACCCCCTCCCCTAATCAGAGCCCTTGGATTAGTCCGGTAGGCTCAAAACAGCTGTCTAGTGATGAATCCACTATGTCATGGGGGCGCAAAATCCCTAACATTTTTTTTCTACCACTCTTTCACAATAAGTAGAGTTAGAGTTAGAGTCTTTCCTAACGCAGACACTCGAAACCTGGCCAGATTTTATAAAAACCCATCAAGAAAGGCTTTTTAATAGTTTTAAAAGTCTAGATTTTATTTGAGCGCTGGCGCCAACTCTTGCGTCATCACCCCTTCACGCCCGCTCCTGACCCAGGGATGACCCCAACTTGTACCAACAACCAAGGTGGGTCTGTGATTTGTCTACGAATGCTAGAATACAAGACCCCCAAATGTCTTACTGTGGCAAAACTACCGAAGTCACGGGTTCCTCTCTCAGCACTCGGTGTCTAGTGCGGAAGGGGCCTTCCGCACTAGACGTCTAGTGCCGAAGATACGTCCGCACTAGGTGCCCAGTGGTGAGACGGCTTCAGCACTCGAAAAACCCGAATCACCACTAGAAACCGAGTGCTGAGACTACTTCCGCACTAGAAAACGAGTGACGACAAACGTTCCGCACTAGAAAACGATTGACGACAACCGTTCCGCACTAGAAAACGAGTGACGACAAACGTTCCGCACTAGAAAACCAGTGACGACAAATACTCCGCACAGGAAACCGAGTGCTGACAGTTAGCCTCCGTTACGTTATTTACAGTTACGACCGATGGGTAAATTGAATATGGCATTGGTCGATACCATTGTGGTCGAAAGAAGGGGTACCTTATACATTTTATCTTCATACAACGTAATGAAGATGACGATATGTTGTAATTCCTAGTAATGTTATTGTATTCTATAAGAATTTCTGTAGAACTATGTTCATCGCCTTGTCAATGAGAGGTAACGTTACAGTTCCGGGTCAAAGGTACACATCAGTGGTTGCCATGATACGATCGCCGTCGAAAGAAGGGGACATGCCTTATCTTCGTATGTCAGTATATAACGTCCTTGGTCAGATACAACAATATTGAAGTCGACGATATTTGTAATTTCTTGAAACATTCTTTATTAAAGTATTACTGTAGAACGTAAGTGCCTTAAATGAAACCATTGTTGCACAAGTTGTCTTACTATTGCAACCAACCCAACAACATTTAATCTACAAGCGTCTAAAGGACATTCATTTCCAGAGCTTTCTAATCAACACTTATAACGATAACAATGGCGCAACTGTAAAAAGCAAACTCAGAACGCACATGCTATTAAAATCATACAAAGAAAAGTATTTCAAAACAAAAAATACAGTCGCTAAACCAATCGTATTTTCAATCTCGATCAACGTCTGAAGAACATTCATTTTCAGAGCTTTCTAATCAACATTTATTACGATAACAATGGCGCAACTGTAAAAAGCAAACTCAGGACGCACATGCTATTAAAATCATACAAAGAAAAGTATTTCAAAACAAAAAATACAGTCGCTAAACCAATCGTATTTTCAATCTCGATCAACGTCTGAAGGACATTCATTTTCAGAGCTTTCTAATCAACATTTATTACGATAACAATGGCGCAATGGCTGCAGCGGAGGCAGAGGAGAACAACGTGGAAAGGATCGTGCGGGAAGAACGCATCGATCAATCCATCGTCCTGTGGCAGACACTAAGACCTAGAGTTTCAGCGCCAGTTGCTGAACACTGAGTAGGTGTTTGTTGCCTTCTCAAAAAACCGGCCCTTTTCAGGGCCCACCCAACTACTCTAAAAAGGGCTAAATCTATCACAAATCTTGAAGAAATAAACATTGAAAAAAGTTGTCATTGTGGTTTATTTTTAATGGATTTGAAAGCTGGAAGTATTTCTGTAACAACGAATGATTCGCAACGGCAGGTTCTTCTTCTCGGGGCGATAGTTTGCAGATAACATTACGTATTAAAGGTGGTACAAAACTACTCTAAAAAGGGCTATATATATCACAAATGGGAGGACACGAGCACTGGAAACCCAGTGCTGACGGTCTTAAAATGATAGTAGCACTCGGCTTCTAGTGCCGAAGTGGTCTTAGCACTCGGCCTCTAGTGCCGAAAAGTCACCGAGCACTAGAAATCCCAGTGCGGAACCCGTGACTTAGGTAGATCGGCACTCGGTTATCCAGTGCTCAATGACCTCCGCACTGGGTAACCAGTGCTGAACGACCTTTGAACCACCCTTCCGCACTAGAAACCGAGTGCTGAGCGGAGATCGGCACTAGAAACCGAGTGCTGGGCGGAGTTCGGCACTAGAAACCGAGTGCTGGGCGGAGTTCGGCACTAGAAACCGAGTGCTGGGCGGAGTTCGGCACTAGAAACCGAGTGCTGGGCGGAGTTCGGCACTAGAAACCGAGTGCTGGGCGGAGTTCGGCACTGGAATTCCAGTGCTGACGGGTCTTCAGCACTCGAATAAAGCCGTTCCGCACTGGAATTCCTGTGCGGAAGTTTCTTGCGGAAGTTTCTTCCGCACTGGGCCCCGAGTGCCGACGCCATTTTCTCCACGAATTCCGCACTGGGCGCCCAGTGCGGAACCCGTGACTTCGGTATACTTGCCTTACTGTGTGTGTCTGTGTGTCTATGTGTACGCCTGTGTGTCTGAGTCTTTCAGTCTTTGTGTGAGTGTTCTGTGTGTAACATTTATATATACCAGAGGCGGCGGCAAATAATTTTCTGAGGGGGGAAGGGGAGGGGGGCGAACTATTGCTGACCTACTTTCAGCTCATGGAGCGTTGATGGCGCGAAAGTTTGAGGGGGTCCATTTTGGATATACATGTATTCAAAATCTTGACCCCCTGAAATGCTATTTCCTGCATGTTGTGGATCAAGTTTGCAGCTAATAGTAACGGGACCCGTTAATACTACATTACTTAGCATTTCTATCAAAAATACAAAATTTGGTTTTTGGTTTTACGTATTATAACATAAGATATTATGGCATATGATTGTTTAAGACCTGCGAAATTCCATTCAGTCCAACATTATTCAAGGTTTTCATTTGAAGTCACCAGTGCGCCATGTTGGATTGCAGCGTATGTCTGTTAACCACAGTAAGATGCTACTGCTTAATTCATACTAGGCGGGTAGCCTAGTACATGGTCGTCGGAGGATTCAAAACGTAATAGTATGACGTCAATGAAAAGCCTGTATACAGTGTCTCACAATGCATGGTCACTTCCTATACTAGTAACTGTCTCAAAAATAACCTTGCTTGCTTCTGTAGAACTGAAGGGCGGGTCATTAACCCTATGCTTACAATGCCCGATGCAATACACACACCATATATGGTTCACTTACTTGTATAGTTATACCCTATAGTATGATGCAACCATGTGCAAGAATGGTTCGCTTCACTGTGTTGTATCTAATGATTCTTGTCTTACAGTTACAGTGTTAAAGTATCACCACCTGTGCTGCTGTGAAAAGAGCACCAATGGAGAGAGCGACGGTACTTCTTTGTTTGTTTGGCTTCTTTAAGGAGCTGCGACCTTCGGAGCCGTTCCTGACCCCGTATCTTAAAGGTCCGGACAAAAACTTAACGGAGGAGCAGGTGACCAATGAAATCTACCCGGTGTGGACGTACACATATTTCCCCACGTTACTGGTCGTCTTGTTCCTGACGGACTATCTTCGGTACAAGCCCGTTATCGTGTTTGAGGGTTTGACGCTGATCCTAACGTGGGTTCTGCTGTTGTGGGGTCACGGGGTCGCGATGATGCAGCTGATGCAGGTGACCTACGGCGTGTCCACCGCTGCGGAGATCGGATACTTCTCCTACATCTACTCCGTCGTGCCGCGGGACAGATACCGCCAAGTCACCGGGTACAACAGGAGCGTCGTGTTAGTGGGGAGGTTCGCGGCGTCTGTCATCGCCCAGGTGTTGATCTCGACAAAGCTGGTGGATTATTTCGCCCTCAACTGTTTTTCTCTCGGAAGCGTGAGCGTTGCGTTCATCCTCGGCTTCACCCTCCCCACCGCAAAGAAGAGTCTCTTCTTTCACAAAGATGCTAATAACACAGAACAACTCCTGGACACTGAACAGGGTCCTTTAGAAGACTCAAAACTGACATCTGAAGGCAAAGATGAAGATGACATAAAAGGCCGAGAAGAGTCGCAAGTGCCAGACAAAACCGCGAGTGAAGAAACTTTGCCCTGTGTAGGAGATGATGGTACAGCTTCCGCTGACAAGAAGGGAGCTGTGGAGGTTTGTGAACCTATCACAACTGACTTTAGAAGAAGTCCATGGCAGAAGGGTCAGTCCGAATGCTTGACCACACTGCGGCACCTCGGCCAGAGCCTGCTGGACGCCTACCAGTCAGAGGCCCTACTAACGTGGTCAGTGTGGTGGGCTTTTGCCAAGTGTGGGAACTCACAGGTCAGTGTTGTTTGTGGGTTAAGGCTGAATTTGTCTGTGTGTGGACAGCATAAGTTCAACTTTAAGACAGATCTTTGGTACGTTACGTAGGTTGGGGTAGGCGAAATGAAAGACTTCGAGTTTGATTACTAGTATGAGCCTCCTGAGAAAATTGTAAGATATGTGAGGGAATAATCCAAATGATTATATTACTTTAGTAGCACTGTAATAAATGACCTTATTTTTTAATTATATGTAATAATATTAAAGAATGCGACAGGCGGTCAGCGAAACGTCGATGTAAATAAACATATATTATAAAGCAATGGTTGTGTAAAAAAAGTCTCTTTATTCATCCATGAATAGTTTCATCAGGTTGCAATTGGTACGATTTAGTTACATACCAACCTGATGAAACTATTCACGGATGTAATAAATTATATTATTTTTGCAATGAAGGCCTCTAATCTTTTGATTTTAAAATCATGATTATTTGGTAGGTATGAGGTTTTGGGACTGGTGGGTAACATATAACATTCTGTAATTGATATTTAACTCATATTTAAAACAACCCGCTACAGCCGTAGGGGGGCCCAAAATCTTTTTTAATCTCATTTTTAATTTGAGGTCTAATCAACCCTACTGGTAGCTTGCGTAATCTTGTCGGTAGCGGCCCTGCCTCTGTACTAAGAAGCTGTGACTTAGCAGTCACAGTCGCTCACCCGACATACACGCTACTGGAAAGGGTGGCATTCTTAAGTACAAGGCGTTAAGATGTGGTCAATCGTTCATTATACTTGTCGAAAAGAGCTCAGGAATTTTCCTGGTACAGTGAACTTGAAAAACTGTATGTAGCATCTGTCTTCTCTATCACAACCAGTGGAAAAATATTGACTACTAGTAGTAGGTCTTTGGTGATGAGCTAAACTGGATTGAGATAACAATGATCACTATCATATAGCCAGCAGACGTTGACCATTCAGAAGACCCCATTTTATGTTGGTTATGACACCGTAACACATGGAAAATCATTAACAACCATGCATTAAATAGTTTCCAGTTGTTAATGACTTTTGAAAGTTTGAACCAATCAGAAGTACAGACACACAGGACTAATCAGAATGAGAGATATATGAATCAGAATAGCACAGAGCAAGGAGGACAGATCTGACCCCGGAGGGAGGAATGATCATGAACACAGTACAGTAAAAGTTT
>NC_049983.1:4433965-4439230 GCF_000003815.2 Branchiostoma floridae
GAGAGAGGGAGAGAGGGATACAGAGAGGGAGAGAGAGATACAGAGAGGGAGGGAGAGAGGGATACAGAGGCAGTGAGGGATACAGAGGGAGGGAGAGATAGAGAGGGAGAAAGAGGGAGAGGGATACAGAGAGGGAGGCAGAGAGGGAGGGAGAGATAGAGGGAGAGGGGGATACAGAGAGGGAGGGAGAGAGGGATACAGAGGGGGATACAGAGAGGGAGAGATACGGAGAGGGATACAGAGAGGGATACAGAGAGGGAGAGACGGATACAGAGAGGGAGAGAGAGACAGGGAGAGGGGAATACAGAGAGGGAGAGAGAGACGGAGAGGGAGAGATACAGAGAGGGAGAGAGACAGGGAGAGGGAGAGATACAGAGAGGGAGAGAGAGACAGGGAGAGGGAGAGATACAGAGAGGGAGATATACAGAGAGAGGGATACAGAGAGGGAGAGGGGGATACAGAGAGGGAGAGAGGGAGAGGGAGAGATACAGAGAGGGATACAGAGAGGGAGAGGGGGATACAGAGAGGGAGAGAGAGACAGGGAGAGGGGATACAGAGACGGAGAGAGGGATACAGAGAGATACATAAAAAGACAAACAGCTTAAGAATAAGAGAAGATTGAAACGGAGACAGAGAAAGACAGAGAAAGAGAGAGAGCTAGACAAAACAGATTGAGAGAGAAACAGATATGTACAGAGAGGGGCAGAGAAATGGAGAGAAAAAGACAGAAAACAGATAAGGTAGCAAAAGATAGAGATACTTACTCATACACAGAGAGAAAGACACAGAGAGGATCTTAGAGAAAGAGAGAGAGACTATTATTTGTTGGCAAATTCTCCGTCAGATCTGCTATCTTTTATACTCTTTTGACTACATGGAGTTACCCGATTAAAGACAAATGTATAGTAACATGTATTACAATCACCTGCAGTTTTTTATCTTTCTGCTAGGTGCCCTCGTGTCCCTCCTAATGGGGCATGTGAAGCTGAAGTGGTCAATAGTGGGAGAAGCTGTGCTGGGGGTTGTCTCACTGGGGATGGCCTTGCTGCTGTTCGTCATGGCAACCACACAGAACATCTGGGTGTGCTACGTCTGCTACGTCATCTACAGAACATCCTACCAGGCACTCATTACCATAGCAACGTGGGTGTGGCGACATTTTTATGTTGACCTCGGTTTCTTTGTTTTCTCCAAAGAAATAAGGTCAATGATCTGTTCCAGACGTTAGGATTGCTGGTAAAGTAGTACTAGTAGACATTGTATGGTGCTGATACACATATAAATGTAGCAAGTGGCAGGACAGAGCTCTGACTTAGGCCTAACAGAAGTAAGGAGTTGGTCATTGTATGTAATATGTTTGAGTAAGCATAAAGATAAACAAGACAGTTACATGGCAGTTACAGTTATTGTATATTTTCCCTGAGCCATGTGATGAGGTAAATATTATGCATGTGCTTACAGCATTGCCTTTATTGTGTCATGTTCCATTTGTAAAGTTCAGGTTTATTACATTGATTTTCTTTCCCACCACTTGTCTTTAATTCCACTTTTTTCAGTACCTTGTTAAGGTTTAGTCATAAGTATCAAGTACCAAGCACATATCAAGTCCGTATGAGGTCCGTTTTAACATTTTTCTTTAGATTTGATATACATTATCCTGTGACTGGATCTTAAGGTACTGTAAAAAGTGAAAAAAATAAAGGTTTAGCAAGTATTCACACTTTTTTCATACACAGTTGTATGCACATTATGTGACACATATGCAGGCATACGCACGATACCGCCTGCAGTGCCTAAACCTGGCACAAAACAGTTAAGATCCACTGTTAGATAATGACCTATGATATTACTTTAACTTTTAGGTTTGAAGTTGCAAAGAACCTGGACAAAGCCCTGTATGCTCTGCTGTTTGGGATCAACACATTTGTGGCCCTGGGACTGCAGACACTACTGACCGCTGTAGTAGTGGACAGGAGAGTACTGGCCACACCTGTACAGGCACAGGTAAGTACTGACCACTGTAGTAGTGGACAGGAGAGTACTGGCCACACCTGTACAGGCACAGGTTAGTACTGACCACTGTAGTAGTGGACAGGAGAGTACTGGCTACACCTGTACAGGCACAGGTAAGTACTGACTGCTGTGGTAGTGGACAGGAGAGTACTGGCCACACCTGTACAGGCACAGGTAAGTACTGACCACTGTAGTAGTAGTGGACAGGAGAGTACTGGCTACACCTGTACAAGCACAGGTAAGTACTGACCACTGTAGTAGTAGTGGACAGGATAGTACTGGCTACACCTGTACAAGCACAGGTAAGTACTGACCACTGTAGTAGTAGTGGACAGGATAGTACTGGCTACAGCTGTACAAGCACAGGTTAGTACTGACCGTTGTAGTAGTGGACAGGAGAGTACTGGCTACAGCTGTACAGGCACAGGTAAGTACTGACCGTTGTAGTAGTGGACAGGAGAGTACTGGCTACACCTGTACAGGCACAGGTAAGTACTGACCGCTGTAGTAGTAGTGGACAGGAGAGTACTGGCTACACCTGTACAAGCACAGGTAAGTACTGACCACTGTAGTAGTAGTGGACAGGAGAGTACTGGCTACACCTGTACAAGCACAGGTAAGTACTGACCACTGTAGTAGTAGTGGACAGGAGAGTACTGGCTACACCTGTACAAGCACAGGTAAGTACTGACCACTGTAGTAGTAGTGGACAGGAGAGTACTGGCTACACCTGTACAAGCACAGGTAAGTACTGACCGCTGTAGTAGTAGTGGACAGGAGAGTACTGGCTACACCTGTACAAGCACAGGTAAGTACTGACCACTGTAGTGGACAGGAGAGTACTGGCTACACCTGTACAAGCACAGGTAAGTACTGACCACTGTAGTAGTAGTGGACAGGAGAGTACTGGCTACACCTGTACAGGCACAGGTAAGTACTGACCGCTGTAGTAGTAGTGGACAGGAGAGTACTGGCTACACCTTGTACAAGCACAGGTAAGTACTGACCACTGTAGTAGTAGTGGACAGGAGAGTACTGGTTACACCTGTACAGGCACAGGTAAGTACTGACCGCTGTAGTAGTAGTGGACAGGAGAGTACTGGCTACACCTGTACAAGCACAGGTAAGTACTGACCACTGTAGTGGACAGGAGAGTACTGGCTACACCTGTACAAGCACAGGTAAGTACTGACCGCTGTAGTAGTAGTGGACAGGAGAGTACTGGCTACACCTGTACAAGCACAGGTAAGTACTGACCGCTGTAGTAGTAGTGGACAGGAGAGTACTGGCTACACCTGTACAAGCACAGGTAAGTACTGACCACTGTAGTAGTAGTGGACAGGAGAGTACTGGCTACACCTGTACAAGCACAGGTAAGTACTGACCACTGTAGTAGTGGACAGGAGAGTACTGGCTACACCTGTGCAAGCACAGGTAAGTACACGTACATTGTAATAACATGACCAGTTGTGGGTACCGGTATAGAAAATTCAATACAGGCCCAGTTCAAGTCCAGAAGATCAGGTCCTGGTCTGCGATCTAATTGTGAAAACTTGACAATGGTCCAATTTGCTACAAAGGAACCTATTTGGTGGAGTATTCGACACACACTAGCATTTTAAGATACTATCTTTTCATTTGTAAATTTGACAGTAAAAGCTTTGTGGAAATGACTATTAAACTCTAGTTCAATCTTGTTATTTTCTTGAAGTGGTAAGTGGAAATGTGTAAACCTCTGCTGATGTAATCTGGTCATTTTCTACTCGGTCCAAAATCTGGTCCATTTGTGAACAGCCTTACTGCCCCTACGGCTTCCTGAGCTACATGAGCTACATGAGTGAGTGAGTGAGTGAGTGAGTGAGTGAGTGAGTGAGTGAGTGAGTGAGTGAGTGAGTGAGTTATGTGAGTGAGTGAGTGAGTGAGTGAGTGAGCTATGTGAGTGAGTGAGTGAGTGAGTGTGAGTGAGTGAGCGAGTGAGTGAGCTATGTGAGTGAGCTATGTGAGTGAGCTACGTGAATGAGTGAGTGATGGTCAGTGAGTGAGTGAGTGAGTGAGTGAGTGAGTGAGCTATGTGAGTGAGTGAGCGAGTGAGTGAGCTATGTGAGTGAGTGAGTGAGTGAGTGAGTGAGTGAGCGAGTGAGTGAGCGAGTGAGTGAGCTATGTGAGTGAGCTACGTGAATGAGTGAGTGATGCATATGGTCAGTGAGTGAGCTACGTGAGTGAGCTACGTGAGTGAGCTACGTGAGTGAGTGAGTGTCAGTGAGTGAGTGAGTGAGTGAGCTACGTGAGCTACGTGAGTGAGTGTGAGTGAGTGAGTGAGTGAGTGAGTGAGTGAGTGAGTGAGTTGTTTTTTTAAGTTTTTTTTTCTAACCAGTTCAACACGAAAAAACAATTCTGTACCAGTACCCAGCATGCCTAGTCATGACATCACCTGAGAAGCAAATACAATTACTTTTAACCTTAGACACATGGTCTATTCAAGTTTGTTGCTTGTTTGTTTGTTGTTTCTTAGATGTAAAAACAAATGCTCCGAGGAGAAGATGTACGGTTTAAATAACAAACAAACAAAAATTCATTTATTCTAGTGACGAAGTCCATTCCAGTGATGGTATGAATTCTAGTGATGAAAAAGATAGAAAAATAAGAAATGTGTTGTATTCAATATAAAGTACATGTACAAAGCATTTTTTATAACAGTTGTTTCCCCTCCTCCAGTACACTGTGTACGGTGGCTTCTTCTGTGCCATAGCAGCTGCTTACCTGCTGAAGTCTGTGGTGACGTGCACGTACGCGGGATGGCGGGAAACCTGGGAGAAATCCTGGGTCACCACGACACACGACGAGGATTCAGCAAGGAAATAATATATAAGAGGCAATAAGTTAATGTTCTATGGTATACCAGAATGGTCTATATTTTACCGTGTATATATTTGTGCGCTGGGGTTTAAAGTTACTTAACTTGTGTATGTAATTTTGTATTGGTAAAAGTCACTCGAGATACAATTTCAAGCACAAGAAATTGGACTTTCACCAATTTTTAACTGTTGACTAAAGCCTTTATGATTTTTATCAAGGAATGGACAATCTGCTTCTTCTATGGTGTTAGATACAACATGTGACTTTGTGAGCAAGTGGATCATAAGTTGCAGAAAGCCTATGGTGCCGTCCATCTGTAGCCACTACCAGGCTCTGTGGAATGGTGGACTAATTGTAGAAATTGGTACAAATAGGGTCGATAGTACGCTAGGGGAG
>NC_049983.1:4439619-4460120 GCF_000003815.2 Branchiostoma floridae
CAGCCAAATAATGATTCTTCTGACCGTCTGACTCCCCTAGCGTACTATTGACTCTGTTTGTCCAATTTCTACAAATAGTCCACCATTCCACAGAATCTGGTAGACACTACTCCATCTGTGTTTAGAGACCTTTGATTTTTGCCTTCGCCAGAATGTCAGAAGGTTCTGGAATCAGTTAAATCAGGACTTGTTGGGTCTGTATGTAGGTCAACAGCATATAACTCAGGAAGTTGTGGATAGATCTTGATGATATTTGGTATGTAGGAGTTGTGGAAAGGTAGGTGAAATTCAAAAATTTACATTTTTTGAGTGTTCGTCTGTTAACAACATACCTCGAGAATTTGTGGTTGGATCTTGATGATATTTGCTAGGTGTGTAGTGGTTGTAGAAAGGAAGGATCAAAATGGTATGCCAAATTCCAAAAGCCGCACAGGAATGGGTGGAACTTTTTTTCCGGGCGTGCGTAGTCAGATCACCTGAGTATTCCCTGGGGAATTTGTTTTGAAGACGTTTTCATGTGATCTATATATGTGATCAGGGTTTTCATTCATTTGAATGTGTTTTATATCATGATTGTGTGTTTCTGTGACTCTTGCTTTTTTTCCACTGTGAGGTTCATTTGATGTTTGTTTTTCGTCAGTGTATGGGCTAATAATGACCCATGGATGACCCAAGGAGTTTGACCTAAGATTCTCGTGCCTCGATGAAACGAAGTGTGTGTTGTCCTTGCATTCCTCTATCAAAGGTTTGATTTTATAGAATGGCTACAATCTTTGAAGCTCTCTCTCTTTGTACATAGAGGTACACCTATCTACATTTTTGTATCTATCTAACTCTACCTAATCTATATATTCCTGGAGACCTGCTGACAGGGCTTTATTGCATGGGGCTGTCCAAAAATGACAACAACAAGTGCCTGTCAAACTCTGTTACTGTTGCATTTGTCTCCTCATCTTGCCCCTAGGGAAGGCCCCAAAATGATATGTTTGAGCGTCGTAGCCTCAAATTTTGGCTGACTCTCTCTCAACATTGTCATCAAATATGGATATCATAAAATTTATCTGGTGTATTTGCAGCCAGTGCCATAGGCAGGTGCCCAAAGTGAGTAATGAGGCTGATTAACATGGTCGAGGCGCCTCTTTGAGCACGGGAAAGTGGAGTGTTCGTGGTAGCGGCATACACTGCAGTCACATACTGTAATGGAAAAATAAAACCACCGCGAACATTTCTGCATTTACAGTAACAGCAGAGTAATAGACATGTAGCCCTACACAATGCACACGAAATCATCATTTTGTGTGGATAAGTTAAAACATCCCCCAAAGAAATTATGTCATTCTTTTGTTGTATTAACTTTGTCTGGTGATAATAAATGGTAATTCGACGCGATGCAGTGTCCACACACTCGCGCCCTTCCTAACACTTGTGTTGGTGTTTCTTTGTGTGTGTGAAGAGTATGAACCAGGGCTGGGTATCGGTACAGCGTACCGGTACAAAACAGTTTTTCCTTATTGGACCGGTCCAGAAAAACCGGACCTGAAAAAATTAGATGGACCGGATGTTGGACCGATTAGAAAATAAACAGATTATTTTAATAGGGATTCACACGTTTTAGCACTTGCAGATGGAAGAAAATAACGAGTGAAGTAAAGTTTATAGTAATTGCTACCAAGTTTTACAGTCAATCCTACAGGTGCAGATAGCTTGTTGTGATTTTAAACGCCAGTGTAGGTTTAATACTCCACCAAACAGATTTCTTTGTAGTAAAATGGACCATTGGTATGAATCATACTGCATCAGGTTCAGGTCCGGAACCGGACCTGGACCTTAATTTTCTGTACCGGTACCCACCCCTAATGAACGCATCGAGAGGGAGAACTGTGTAGGGGTGATGCAGAAATTAACAAAAATGTTGATTAAGGATGTAGTTAGTCTCCCATAATCAAGGGTGATGTGATGAACACACATGTGCATACATGACTCATAGTCATAATGCAGGATAGCTAACATTACAACTGTGATAATGTGGAAAAAAATCACAATATTTAGTACAAAACACAAAAGCAGTCAAGCTTCATGCAGTTTTATTGCGTAATACAGAAAAGGAGTCAGTTTGGTATTGGTTACAAATTATACCCAGACCCCTCTACAACACCAGCGTTGTTGTATGATTAAAAATGTTAGTAATCCATGTAAAGGAAAGGTAAATCTACAATTTATTAATTCCTATACCGCACCAATGTGCTATAGTTAAAGTTCAACTAGATTTAAAGTTAAAGTACATCCACATATTGTTATGTGCGTTTATCATCTATATTTAAAGCATTTGGTTTCCACCTAGTTGCAAATTGCATCCAGATTCCGCTACAACACCTGGGTAATGCTGCATATTTCACTTTTCTCTAATGTAAATGGAGCAGTTTCATCGTGACCGTATGGCTGTACTTTCTGGGCTTTGTAAAGTACATTTCACACATCTCAGACTCCACATGAACCATTCAGTTACAACTACATGTTAACAAACTGATTCCTCTATAACACCAGTGTGCTTGTAATGAGTTAAAGTTATAATTATGATCAAATGTTTGCTATCCATTTCAAGCAACAGTACAATCCATTATAAGCGTTAATCTATATCAAAAGCGTTCAGCTTGCTACTGGTTACAAATTGTATTCGTCTACAACATGTAATTAGCGTTCTAACAAAATGTTAAGTAAACTCCACACATAAGCGTTAATCTACATGTAAAGCATTCAGTTCACAACTGGTTACAAAATGCATCGAGATTGCTCTATAATACCAGTGACCTTAGTTAAAGTTTAAACAAAATGTAAGCTGTTCGTTTAAAGTCAAGGTACATCCAAAATTTATAGCTTTTGTTTTATGAAATGCACGCTGAAGAAATATTTTGAAATCTGTACATTTTCTCATTTTTTCCTCTTTGATAGAGCCGACATCGTAATTTTTGATAACAAAGGTAATGGCACAAAGGCTTCACGTATTTCATGATCATTTGAACTTCAAAATTGATTAACATTGATTTTCATTATTAACAAATCTCGCAAATAGGAACCCAACTTGAAAATTCTAACGGTCACCAATTCTCATGATCAAAGTAGCGTTGGTTTAGAAAATGCTACTGTTGTGTCCATACCGCAATGCCTCAATGGTATCATTCATACCACAAATTTCTCTTTCCTCTGATGTCAATCGAAGAGATCGAAGAAGCTCATCTGTGTTGGTAATAGTCATAGTACAATGCTAACCTTTCTTCCAACACAAAAGTATACAAGTATGAATGGTTGACTTTTAGCATCTGGCCGGACTTCCTGACGTTTCATAAAAACACTCAGGTTATGTGCGTAGCAACAAAAGCAATTGAGCAAAAGCCTTACTTTTGTTAACTCACTTCTTTATTAGTCGAGTGTGACCGGAGGGTACATGTACATTCACTGGTCTTCTTTTATCCCTCGCATTCACAAGGTAACACAAATGTTCTTGAGGAAATGAAGGGAAAATGGAGAAAAAAATTCTTATCGTTTCTTTTCTTTAAATATTCCCATATATCCCAGTAAATTTGCTTTTTTTTCACAATATTGTCTGTCTTTGAGGGCCTACATGTATTTTTTATCAACTATCTGTGAGCTTGATCTTTGCATTCTTCTCACCAATGATAAAAGCACTCTCCATGATGAGGCTTGATTATTTGGCAAAAGTATGTGTTTCGTGGAACTCTAGTTCGTTTTGCGATTGATACCAAAACTGCATAATTCAGGGCTCCCTGGTCACTGTGCATGCATTTCCGCTCAATAGCTTGGAATTTGGTTTGGTGGTGCCTATGGCATACGCCTACAAAACACCACTTCATTTTTTGGCTATTTTTACATGTTGTTATACAAATGTACTTCGGGTTATCCTGTTATCCTGTGAAAGTCATCCTATGACCTGAAATTGGGCAGCTTTCGCACAAGAGATGGGGAAAGGTATGGGTTCCACTGTGTGGATTTTCTCAATTGGATATGAAAATCTAATCCTAATTTGCATAATTTACAAGCCACTGTGTTGGCTTTTCATCATAGTTAACTACAGGGCACCAATTATGTGTATTACTTCATCCTTGCTTAACCTTTCCTTTTTAAAAATCTACAACTGAAACACCTCAGGCCTGTTGGTACAGATATAAAAGCTGCTACAGCTATACTGATGTCCAAACTATCTAGCTTTCTCCGAGTACAAGACCTATCGTATATACGAAACATAGCTTCCCCAGAACATCAGACAGAAAACCGTACTTTCTGTTGCAGTACCAAGGAAAGCCGTCAAGGGGGGGGGGGCAAAATCTCATTAGAAAAAAAACTAGTCAAGACCTAATATGATCAAATACCAAGATCATAGCAATCAATCCATCCATAGTTTTCTTAGTTCTTCCGATGACCCACAGATAATGATTACAAAAACAACCGTAAGCCTGTCCGTCTTGGAGAGGAAAGTGACATGAGCACCATATGCCTCATGTAAAAAAAAATCAAGGTCGCAGCAGCGGGAAACATTTCACTCTTACTACATACTTGCAGACCATAGGCATGTGAAATAAGAGCAAATTGGACATTTTTTCCATGAATCTATAGATCTACAGAAAAGGCAGAAGCAGTTTTGCCTTTCGCTAAATGAAGCAAGGAGGAATCCTAGAAAGGCAATAAAGCTATTTGATTTAGCCTATAAATGCACTATTGATATTCAAAATAATAAACTTTTAAATGAGTATAGGTATAATTTCTATTAACTCCAGTTATTGAAATTGTGCAATAGTAGAGCAGCAGGATCCAAAAGAAGAACTAAGCTACAGACTTTTAATGCCTTCTAGTGAGTATAACTTTGCATTTGAAAACAAGATAATGATATATAGAAGCAATGCTTTGCAGCTCGGATTATTGTCTGACTTTCTGTCATTTGCCCTAAGCACAGTCAAAGTGAACAAACCAGTTGTTGTCTGGGGCAAGAGTGGTTGATCCAGGACCAGAACTTGTCCCAGCCAGACACTGTTGGTACGCAGTTTGCTTACTTGTGTCCCCTGGACCGGTGGCCTTATAGATTCCAAACGTTTGGCCAAGGTCATTTTGGGAATCATAAAAACGGAAGCGACTCATGTCAGTGTTATCCGGAGGAGGGGCACCATACAGTGTATTAACTGTAAGCGTGGTGATTGTGTCAAGCGTTTCGAAATTGTTATTAACAGCCACCCTATTACAGTTTGCAGGAGAGCCGTCATCACGCAGAAAACCCAGTTCTACGGAGGTAAAGTCAACGTCGGCAGCGGGATCACGGAAGGGCCGGCCATTCGGGCCTGTTGTCCAGACGTCACCAGTACACTTGTACTCAATGCACGTCCCTTTCACCGCCGCCCCAGCAGGCACTACATCGTCCTCTCGTCGACCATACTCAGTGCCTCGATTGGCGGCATGAGTACCTACCTTACTAACAACGCGGGCCCTCAAATTTTCATTTGCACCAGTTACCCTTACTTTCATGAAACAACTTTTCTTTTGAGCCGGGTCTTCGGTTGGATACCACGACAGATAGTTAGGTCGCAGCCTGTTGTCGGTGGGGTTATAAGGAATGGTGTTGATCTCGACTAAACCTGACACTTCGTCTCCGTAAAACTTATAATGATTGTCTGAGATTGGGGCGTTACGGCAAGTTGATTCGCTCCTGTAGGAGGGCCCAGAATTTCCGTGAGTAAGGGTTGTACTAAATGCCTTATTATTATTTCCCCTAGTGTAACCGCCAGGAGGGCTAAATCCCAAGTCGAGTGCTGACGCTGCATCGTACTGAGTCGTACCCTGGGTTGCAGAAACATAGGTCACAGAACCGGGCCGACACCACCCTTCCACACATGCTCCCCCCGTGCCACTGGCACTGGTCCGGGCATTATAAAAACGAGCGAATCTTTGGTTACCTTGATCTAAGTCTGTGTTTACAACTACAAACTCCACATTCACATTATCGACCTGTGCTGTTGGGGCACTTCTAGCCTGACACACCCTTACCTTGGAGTAACAACGTTGACCAGCTTTTATCCACCAATCTACGTTATAATTACGTCGAGTGACCCTTATATTCCCGTTCCATGTAAAGCTTTGCTGACGCTTCCTACGTTTGCCTATCGGGGTTTGGGTAACCGTACTTTCTTCCTCCCAACGACCTGTTTCGGGATTCAGAGACCAAAGTTTCACCTCATGGCCCGGCTCTGCAGCAGCGAAGTTCACTTCGTTTTCATTTAAGAACACGGTTACTGTACCCGCAACTTCCAGCTCATTTCCTGACCCATCCGCAAAGTCAAGGCTAAACATTCCGAAAGTCTCGAGCTGCTGCTCCTGACCTTCCTGATCTACAAAAGTGAAATCACTCTGCATATCTTGTACGTTAGAAAGGTTTCTGGGGTCTATGAAACTTATAGATGCCTGCACAGTACCACTGTATTGCTGACCGTCTTTTGTGTAGAAAGAGTTGCCAGGTATTTCTAGCTGGCCGATGGGGGCCTTACCCGGAACAGTTCCAAGATCAACTGTACTAGTCATTTCTGACGACATAACCATCGGTTCTGCTCTTTCCCGAATGTGAACCCTGTGGTAGACGGATTCACCTTCGACGAAGTCAAGGATTTTTGTCGTCTCAACAAAATCCTTGTAAATATCTTTAAATGTCACGGCCAGACGCTTTGTGTTTGGTGGTACCTCTAGTGTAAACGTGCCCGAGAATGTCGTGAAGCCGCTGGGCACACCGTTTACCAGGATATCAGCATTAACCACTGGTGTATTTGTTGGACCCCCTAACAGTATCCCTCTAACGTAAGTTACAGGGTCCCCACATTCCAGACATTCACATGATGAAATGGCCATTATGTTTATAGTATAGCTACCACAATCGATAGCCTGAGCCTGGAGAGTTCCAACTGCACTACAGTACTTAACTGTATCATTACACTGGCCGCTGTTGTAGCTGGAACCCACACATGGCTTGTAGTCACACTTGCCTACATTGTAAAGTCTGGTTCCGTCTGGCTGGACGCAGTCTGCTGGAAGCTGGATGTACTCAGGAGATGGATCTGCATTGTAGGAGTCTGTGGCACTCGCTGTAGTGGTGGTATGAAAATGCGGTAACATGAATGGCAAACACTTTCATCTTGTGAACAAGCTACAGCCAGACAAACGTCATTTTTGGCTCTCTTGAAACGCTTTGACCAATGGATTTTTCGTGTCACACTCTTGAGAAGTTATTATTTTTACGTATGTGGACATGGAATGCACATACACTTATACACTTATCATGTACTAGAAATTGAGTATGACCCACCATAAATTTGTAGCAGTGCTGACTCTGAGTAGCCGGCCCCGGCGTCACTGTTAGCCCGGCATCTGTACTCCCCTGCGTCACTCAGAGCTAGGTTGGTCAGGGTGAGTTGGTTGGAATATCCGTACACGCTTTTGTCCAGAATATCGCCATTGCGAAACCTGCGCGGCAAATGGAGCAATTGATATTATTTGTATGCACAGCATGGCACGCGTGCCTACACTGGCGAAATGCAGAAATGCCGACTATATAGACAGACATAACTACTTTTTTCTATCAAATTCTGGTCATGTGATGATAAAACAGAGCATGTAATGCAGATGTGCTAGAAGATAGTTATGACGATGACAATACAGTACATGTAGGTACATCAAGGGATCATTGTTGGACAGACAACAACGTCTTTGGTGTCTGTCGTGAAAGAAATAGGAGAAGATGCCATTCAAATGTGTTCTCAAATAGTAAGGATTATTCAGCCCGTGGTTGAATTAAGGGTTAATGACTCGCCCCGAGGTGTATATGGTGTCATAACGCCTGGTCCTTTGCTATAACCACCGAATAAAACCACCGAGTGAGCGAAGCCGAAGTGCCGGTGTCGATTCATTCTGACCAATCAGAAGAGCGATACACACCGGCCTGGTCGGAATCTATTTGTTACTGCGTCATAGCCAACGTGGAACGGGACCTTCTGATTGGTCGGCGGCGCCTGGCTATATGATAATAACTCCTTTAATAAAAATTGCCTTACCACTCATAGTCCTCTGCGTCAGGTTCTGGGGAACCGTGCGCTTCACAGCAGAAGGTCACGTCTTGTCCCACTAGTCGAGACCGACTTTCAGGGTGTTGCGTAATGATAGGTGCGACTAGAAAACAATTTAAGAATTGTGTGATTTCTCGCTTGTCCATTTAGCATTATTTCTTCATTTTTCATCTGAACTAAATGACTTTAGGTGCCCTTGACCAATAGGACAATCATAATTACTCATCAAGACTATTTCTAACGCTACTTAAGTGTTAAAGGAACTCACTCAGTATCTCCATGTTTGCAGTCATCGTGGATGTTGTCGACGTTATGGGAACAGTTGTCGCCACTGTCGACGAGTATCCATCTTTTCTTATGAGCATGTCCACCTGGCTGGCGCACACTCCACTAACTCTTGCTGTACCTGTAGCGTCCGTGGTGCCAAGGGTGATGTAGGGTCTATCTGCGTAGTGGATGGTGGCCCCCTGTAGAGGAGCGTTCTTCGTGTTCCGCACTGTAGCCGTCAGGACGTGAGTTTGACAGCCACACTCACAGGTTACCGGGTCCCTCGTCCCAACTACACACGTTCCCCCACAGTCTGCAGTTGTGAGAAAAAAAAATTCCCTCAACAAAATTATCATTGTTTAGACATCTAAGGCGTACAGAAGCCGTGACCGACCTATTGATTAACTGTTTGAAACAGACTGTGGACGGAATCACATCGTATTTTTCATATGTAAATAACACACTTTAACTCACTACCAGCTGATATTAAACAAGTTCCAAGCCTAAATTCATTTAAATCAGCAATGAAACACCATTATCAGTAGTGACCTCTGACCTCCCAAACTGTTGACCTGCATCGGATATATGGCTTATGATTTTGATTTATCTGTCTTTCATGTTTCAGTTGTACTTATATGTTCCGATGTGTATGTCTACTTATTTTCTCCGTAATTTGTTTTTTTATCTCCTTGTATGTATATGTGAAACTTGATGTATATGTGAAACTGGGCCCTATTTTTGAAAACCAGTTTATCCAAACTGAATAGGCCACCCAGGCGTTTGAAAATAAACAAACAAACAAACAAACAAACAAACACAAGCAGCATACCCGGACATGCCCATGTAGAACACTGTCGGGACTGGTCCTGGCTACCCACACAGGGATTTCCCCCAGATGATGGGGCCGGATTGTTGCACTGCCTCTGCCGGACCTGTGTGCCACCGCCGCAGGACTGGCTGCATGTGGACCATGCCATCCACGTGGACCACATGCCGTGAACTGAAACATTGACACTGGTGTTGAAATGCGACAAGAAAATTTACTTAAACAGCATATAACATTGTCACCTAGGGAGCACCCAAAAGATGTCTTGGTGTGATGATATTCTTTTGCTTTCTTTCTGATGACTTCTCTGTTGTCCATTTAGCCCCATTCCTTCAGTTTTCATTGGCCAGTAGGACAATTATAAAAGCCATATAGATAATTTCTAACGCTGCTCAAATGTGAAAGGAACTCACTCAGTATCTGCATGTCGGTAGTCACAATCGATGTAGTCGACGTTGTGAGAACAGTTGTAGCCACTGTCGACGAGTACTCGGTTGTAGCTACGTCAGGAGAGAAATTTCTCTGAAGTTAACCGCAACATAGCATCATCATCAGGGGGAGTCCCGAAAGATGTTTAGCCATTTATAATGTGTGGCATTTATTGGTTATATGCTCTAGTTATGACCAAAAAAGACTTGCTTAAGTTGGAAATAAGCAATACAAGTAAAACGAGGCAAGTTGATCACATAAGTTTCATCCTGAGTCAGGCAGTAATTTTACATAAGACTATAGGCGTCTCAAAAACTTAACACTAAATAATGGCCTTCATCTTTGTTCAAGTTAGTCATTTCATCAAGCTTTAGAGCCACAGTCCCTTAAACAAAGCGAATCTCAACTTGCAACGGCGACATTATTGTAGTTGCTTACTCGCACAGGACACTCCGGAGTCGCACTCCCGTGTCTCCTGAGTATCTCCATCACACTCCGCCCCGCCGTTAGCTGGTGCCGGATTGGTGCAGCTTCGGTCCCGAGTCTGCGTACCGACTCCACACGTCACGCTGCAGGCAGACCATGGGCTCCAGTCAGACCAGCCGCCATCGACTACATGGAGAACAGTGAAAAAGTTAGTCTGGAACAAACAAACTAAAGATAAAGCTTTTCAAGACGACTACTACAGGAAAAATTCTGATTTTTCTTATCAAGGGCTTACTTTAAAGAGGGCCAGCTAAAATGGTACATAAATATTATAAATAGCATGACTATGTTTTCACTGTTTTCATGCAGATTTGCAAGGTTTCATCCAAACTAACAAACTAACAAAATGATTATTTGATTCGTAATGGCATAAGCATGGTGTACAAGGCTTTTGCTTTTCCATTGATACCTTAAACAATTCAAAGATAACACCTTAAATACAAATACAACAATAGAATTGTGTGAAACCTGGACAGGAAACTCCCGAGTCGCAGTCTTGTGTCTCCTCAGCATCTCCATCACACTCCGCCCCGCCGTTAACTGGTGCCGGATTGGTGCAGCTTCGGTCCCGAGTCTGCGTACCGACTCCACACGTCACGCTGCAGGCAGACCATGGGCTCCAGTCAGACCAGCCGCCATCAACTATACATACAAAAAGGATTTCAGGTAGTCTGAAACAATCTGTAGATGCATCGTTTAAAGAACTACTTCAGACACGTCAAATGTGTATACATAAGGACCAAACAGGGGAAAAGGGGAGGGACTTAATATTGCTAAGAATTATTGCTAAATCAATTCAGATGTTTTCAAGCAGACTTCATTGAAAATAATGCAAAAGGTATTTAGAATGCTGATTGAGGCGCGCAGTGTTTCTTTCGCTATTTGGTACTGGTGTTGAAATGCGACTGGGAAGAGAAAGTTCTTGTAAGCTATCCACAACATAGCATCATCATCCGGGGAGCTCGCGAAAGATGTTTAGCCATTTATTATGTGTGACATTTATTGGTTATATACTCTATTTCACCAAAAAAGACTCGCTTAAGTTGGAAATAAAGCACAACACAGGTAGAAAGAGGCAATTTGATCTCATAACTTTCATCCTGAGTCAGGCAGTAACTTTACATAAGACTATAGGCGTACCCGTCTCAAAAACTTAACACTAAATAATGGCCTTCATCTTTGTTCAAGTTAGTCATTTCATCAAGCTTCAGAGCCACAGTCCCTTAAACAAAGCGAATCTCAACTTGCAACGGCGACATTATTGTAGTTGCTTACTCGCACAGGACACTCCGGAGTCGCACTCTTGTGTCTCCTCAGCATCTCCATCACACTCAATTTCTTATCTGTTTTCTCTAGATTTCAAACATGATTTTAAGAGTAACTTGTACTTGGTAAACTTTCTCAGACAGGCCACGACTGATGCGAAGTACACGGGTGCCTGTAGCATACTGAAGGCCATAGTTTACATTATCTGGTCTTTATATACATGTAGTTTTACCAGGGGCTTTAAAGTTACCTGGACAGGAAACTTCCGTGTCACACCCTTGTGTCTCCTCAGTATCTCCATCACACTCCGCCCCGCCGTTAGCTGGTGCCGGATTGGTGCAGCTTCGGTCCCGAGTCTGCGTACCGACTCCACACGTCACGCTGCAGGCAGACCATGGGCTCCAGTCAGACCAGCCGCCATCGACTACATGGAGAACAGTGAAAAAGTTAGTCTGGAACAAACAAACTAAAGATAAAGCTTTTCAAGACGACTACTACAGGAAAAAGACTGATTTTTCTTATCAAGGGCTTACTTTAAAGAGGGCCACCTAAATGGCACATAAATGTTATAAATAGCATGACTATGTTTTCACTGTTTTCATGCAGATTTGAAAGGTTTCATCCAAAAAAAAAACTACAAAATGATTATTTGATTCGAAATGGCTTAAGCATGGTGTATAAGGCTTTTGCTTTTCCATTGATACCTTAAACAATTCAAAGATAACACCTTAAATACAAATACAACAATAGAATTGTGTGAAACCTGGACAGGAAACTCCCGAGTCGCAGTCTTGTGTCTCCTCAGCATCCCCATCACACTCCGCCCCGCCGTTAGCTGGTGCCGGATTGGTGCAGCTCCGGTCCCGAGTCTGCGTACCGACTCCACACGTCACGCTGCAGTCAGACCATGGGCTCCAGTCAGACCAGCCGCCATCAACTACATGAAAAAAGGATTTCAGGTAGTCTGAAACAATCTGTAGATGCACCGTTTCAAGAACTACTTCAGACACATCAAATGTGTATACATAAGGACCAAACAGGGGGAATGGGGAGAGACTTAATATTGCTAAGAATTATTGCTAAATTAATTCAGATGTTTTGGAGCAGAATTCATTAAAATAGTGCAAAGCGTATTTAAACAGCTAATTGAGACGGGAAGCTAGTGTTTCTTTCGTTATTTGTCACTGGGGTTGAAATGCGTCTGGCAAGAAAAATCACTTTGAAGTTAAACAGCATATAACATTGTCACCTAGGGAGCTCCCAAAAGAAGTCTTGGTGTGATGATATTCTTTTGCTTTCTTTCTGATGACTTTTCTGTTGTCAATTTAGCGCCATTCCCTCAGTTTTCATCGACCTAAAATACCTTTAAATGCCTTTGTCCAGTAGGACAATTATAAAAGCCATATAGATAATTTCTAACGCTGCTCAAATGTGAAAGGAACTCACTCGGTATCTGCATGTTGGTAGTCACAATCGATGTAGTCGACGTTGTGAGAACAGTTGTAGCCACTGTCGACGAGTACTCAGTTGTAGCTACGTCAGGAGAGAAATTTCTCTGAAGTTAACCGCAACATAGCATCATCATCAGGGGGAGTCCCGAAAGATGTTTAGCCATTTATAATGTGTGGCATTTATTGGTTATATGCTCTAGTTATCACCAAAAAAGACTTGCTTAAGTTGGAAATAAGCAATGCAAGTAAAATGAGGCAAGTTGATCACATAAGTTTCATCCTGAGTCAGGCAGTAACTTTACATAAGACTATAGGCGTCTCAAAAACTTAACACTAAATAATGGCCTTCATCTTTGTTCAAGTTAGTCATTTCATCCAGCTGAAGAACCAAACTCCCTTAAACAAAGCGAATCTCAACTTGCAACGACGACATTATTGTAATTGCTTACTCTCGCAGGACACTCCGGAGTCGCACTCCCGTGTCTCCTGAGTATCTCCATCACACTCCGCCCCGCCGTGAGCTGGTGCCGGATTGGTGCAGCTTCGGTCCCGAGTCTGCGTACCGACTCCACACGTCACGCTGCAGGCAGACCATGGGCTCCAGTCAGACCAGCCACCATCTTGATCAATGACTTCCCCTTATCATTGACACATATAAAGCAGTCAAGTTACTGAGGGAAATGGTATTCACAAATACACGGACTTGGAAGTGTATGCATGTAGTTGTGTCGTAAAGACCACATAAGAAAAAACTTTTTTTAGGTTGCATTTTCTACTTACTCCATTCCAGAAGAATCATATTGATTGACGCAAATTATTTATCTTTAATCTTTTTAGCGAATAATCTGACTGATGTTCTAACACAATATGTATTCTTTATTCAAATGCGTTGAGACAAAGTTCATCTATGTACCTACTTTAGTAACTAATAGATACAATGACATTCCTCACTTTTCTGAGTATAAATCCATACGATTAGTTCGCCGACATTTTTTCATAGGAGGCTTTTCTCATTGTATTGTAATGGCCATTGCTTTGTCTGCCAAATTCTGTAAACTAACACTCAGCTACATGTATTCTGTTCTGAAATCATATTGCGCTTTGTAAGTGTTTATATAAATTTGATGAATTGAATCTGGTTAGCATTTTGTTTTTGCGTTGTTGGTCGCAATAAGAATGGGCACACCACGCACCGATAGCTACCAACACAGATATGCCCGCTAGAAACAGTACTTAACTCCCTTTGGGTGAAATATACTACAGTAAAAAGAAGCAAAACATACTTGCGCATTCCAGATTTTCCCCCGCCCATTGGCCGTTCTTGCACAGCTGTTTTGCAGCACACCCAATCATGACGTATCCGTCTGGGCATGTGAAGGTACAAACGTGGCCGGCTGGGTAGGAGGGTTGGTCAGGACAGTTGCTAGGGTAACCGTCGGGGTTACTGGGTGGGCCTTGGCATGGTTTACCTATTAGTAAGTAAATGCAAGATGGTTGATAAAATGCCATTAGTTCATATCTATTCTTGTCTTGTCGCACGGAGGACTAGACTAGCTACAGCCCTATACAGCGGAGTTTGCTTTACACAGTCTACCCCAGTATCCAGCTGCCCTCACTTTCCACTTGCCTCACAAGGGGCTAGATTTGGCGCTTCTCCAACTCTGACTTCGTGTGAATGGTTTTCTACTCCGGTCAAAACTGAGCTACGGCGTGCTTCAGCCAACTACGACATTGTTTGACAAGGCGCGACGTAATTTGGCGAACTCACGCGTAGTTCTCCCCCAATACGCTACACTTAGAACAAGATAAACATTCGATCGTATCGCCATTATGAAAACCAGAAGAATTCCCTGAGGCTAAGGTTTGGTCGTTACATATTTTCTACAATAATAGCTATGCATATGTGTGCGTGGTAACTTGCATGCTATGAAGCTTTTCAAACCCTGCTCACTGCGACAGAAGACAACCTTCATTTCTTCAACTAGAACCTACACAGTAAATATATTCCCACCTGTGAGACAAAGTTGGTGACAAAGTTAGAGATCTTTAAGCTTGCAGGGCTGACCTGCCCGTGTCACACCCTGTCTGAAGATGTTATATAACCGGTTAACCTGTCAATACACTTGACTTGAGGTAGAAGATCAACCTCTGACGTGGAAACGTATATGCTCATTGTGCAAATAACTAGAACAACGAAATGTAGATGGGCCGTATTCCATGAAATGACTCTTAAACTATTTTCCTCCAGAGGAGAGAACTATTTTCTAAAAGACCACGTCTTTACGTAAAAAGAAAACGACTACATTTGTAACAATTGATCACAGATGAGCAAACTCCGCACGGGGACCCATGTTGGCGGGCCGCTAGAATAGTGATTCAATCGAGTTAAAAAGGGATAACTGTGTTGTTAGATAGAAACGGCGAGTACGCTGTATCCTGTGTTCATGGAACTCGCAGTTAGCACATCATGGCCAAAAACCAGCCCGTTTGTAAATAATAACAAAAAAAAAACTTCTTTCCATGTACGTGTGGAGATCGAGCAGCTTATCATCCAACATGGCCGTTCGAACGTTCGAACGCGACTGTGTCACATGAAAAAGATCTATAAAGAGGTGTTTGAAAAATCAATGTTCCAATGCAAACGTACAAAAACTGGCCTGGGATTTGTGTGCCCCAAGTAAAAACGTTTTTGGAATACCTTTCGATATGTATGTTTAGTTAAACTATCAAAGTGTCCCTGCTTGGTCAGATGTGCTTGTTTTAGGTGCAAAAATTAACGTCTCAGAATATTTTGATTTTTCTGCGAGATTCCCAAGTCAATTACTGGTAACGCTGGAAATATGACTTACAATCGCATCGGAGACCGCGAGATCCTCGCCATCGACCGGGTTTGCCCCTGCATTGTGTCCATGTCCCTCCGTCCTTAACCTTAACACATCCTTCGTTACAGCTTAGTTCGCAGACGGTGTTTACAGTGTACCTGCCCGCAGAATTCGGGCGCCAGTTGCATCGCGTTGTAACGCCTGGGAACTGCAGAGCCTTGCACGTGACTGAAAATTAAGGGCGAAATAAATGTTTTTTCATTATGTTGAACATAAGTACTACTTTTACTTTCATATACATATTCAAACCACATACATTACCTTTATGTTTGATACAGAGGTTAGAAAAGGCCGATAAAGCTTGTTATATATCAAACAAAAATGTACATACTGTTTGACGATAATGTATTGAGTTTGATAGTACAGCCAAATGTTTCAAATGCGTCATAGGGGAACGTAATCTATATATTGGCCCTCTATTTTATTTGTTGTTAAGCAGTGACTGTGTAGAGCTGCCCTGATCCATAAAATAAACCCAAAAGTCTAAAATTGCTGCACCTAGAGCAAGTGTTGATATCCCCATGATATAAGTAAAGGATTACTTTGTACCGGCATGAGGCAAATACTTTTTTACGAATAAGACATCTTTCATGGCGTACGTACCTTCACCGGTGGCAGGAGACACGTTGAGCATCAATGCGAGAGGAGCTAGAAAACATATGATGACCCTAAACAAGGATGAAAAAAAACATTTTAGATTAAATCAAGCATACTGAGAGTGTCAATTTGTTTGTGTATGTGTGTGTATTTTGTGTGTGCATTTTGTATGTGTGTGTGTGTGTGTGTGTGTGTGTGTGTGTGTATGTCTAATGTAATACATTATATATGTACACACACAGACACACACATACAAAATTTTGCAACAATACATTTATATTAATGTCACACTAATATAAATATATTGCTGCAAAATTTGGAGTCTTGTGTGGGGTTTGTCCTCAAAAGTAGGCCAGCTTTTGCGTTTGACGAAAATTGTGAATTTTAGCCATCTTCAAAGTACTACATGTGACAAAGTGAAAAAAAATTCTAACTCAAGTTCTTGTCAAAGGGAGATCTATGGATTGCCTATCTAATAAATGCTTGTAGAGTTTGTTTCGTATCGTGATGTTTAGTAACGTGGTTGTTCCTGAATGTAGGCCACTATTTTGCATTTGGCGAAAATTGAAAAATGTCAGCCATGTTCAAAGTACCCTATGTGACAAAGCAAACTAGAATTCTGATTCAACTTCTTGTCAAAGGTAAATGTAGACAACGCCTATCAAATAAATGTTGCAGAGTCTCAGATTGAGACGTTTAGTCACGTGGTTGTCCCGGAAATTATATAGGTCACTTTTTTTTTATTTGGCGAAAATTTTGAATTTTAGTCGCATTCAAAGCACTATACTTAGCAAAGTGTGATAGTATTATGATTAATCTTTTTGTCAAAGACAGATATTGCCTATTAAATAAAAAATCAGATTGTTCAGATTTGTGTCAAGGCGTTTAGTCACATGAAAGTCCCTGAAAGTAGACTACATTGTGCTCTTAACTAGAAATTGCCATTTGGGGCTACAGGTACTTAAAGCTGTTGATTGTGGAACTGAAATACTTTACTGGCTGAGTTACTCTGCTTCAGACTACATGTAGCACCAAACATTGTATGTTAAATGAAAGTAGTAAATGTTTGGGGTCGACTTTCGTTGCGATCCAGTTGTCCCTCAAAGTAGAATATATTCTGCATTTTGTTCAGATCACCATTTGAGGACCAAGTACTTAACCACTGTGCAAAATAGGAGCCAAATGGATTTTTTACCCCTGCCACAATTGTTTGATCCTCACAGACATTCACAGCTCTTAAAGGCTATATTATCACCACGCATGGAAAATGTAAATCTGTAAATGTGAAGATTGGATAGAGGAGACTTTCAATGGATACAGACTTGTAAATCAGAACATTCTTTGCTTAAACAAGGAGATATTTGCACAGATGACTACTCAGTTGACCAATAAAATCTGAACTATACAGGATTCTTGGACTTGGAAAATTACGCACGGGTAGAGCTTACCAAGTTCGAGCAAGAGGGTGACAGTTTGATGAAGAAGACGAGGACCCTGTTTGATAGATTTTGTATATTTTGCGATAAGAGTTTCATGTATGTAGAAAACGAAGTACACTTTGTCCCAGAGTGTTCACTGTACAAAGATCTGCGAAATGCATTCGCTAATGCTACACATATAGATAAAAATATGCGCACCTAACGAAGGAAGATCTGTTCAAATACCTTATGTCATCATCTAACTACGATATACTGGAGAAACTATGTAAGCTCGTCCACGAATGTTTTAAGAAGAGAGAAGAAGCATGTAAACTGTAGTATATGTATAGCTTTCCGATTACATTCTATGTACCAAACTGACTGCATTTAGCCCAAATGGGGCATGAATATGCCATAAACTTCATTGTCATTGTCATTGTCATTGTCATTATGAAACGGTTGGGTATGACAGACCCAGCTGGAGATGCACACTGTCTAGGCAGCTAAAATCAGGAGAAGGCAGACTGATGCGCATGGCAGAAGAAAAGCAGTTCCTGAGAAAATTACTCTACAACATACCCGAGTAAGCCTACAAATGTGCCTTACATATATATATACATGGCAGTCACAGACTCATATAGGACTATTTAGCCATAGCCGAAGCTTTAGGGCTAATATCAGTTAGAATTTACCATGGTTATAATTGTCCGATGGAGCCATATACATATAATCTGTAGAAAGGTCTACTGGCAGTTCAGTCTGGGTAGCATCTAGAGCCATCTCCAATTTATTTTGATTCATCAGTCACGTTTATGGCATACACAGCTACCGAGCTCAAGATAAATGTTTCCCAAGAAATCATATTTATAAGTGCATTGGATACAAAACTACCACGTTGCAAGCTGGGTGCTTGGAACATCTTGTCGAGGTGCGGCAAAAGGTTTGCCTATTTGAACATCGGTTCCTGTCGTCAACTGAATAAGGGACACCATTTGCTATTGCAGAGCAACTTTTATATCATCAAATATAAACTTTGATATCAAATGGAAGCTAAGACTGTGGACAACATTTTGAACGGGGTTTGCATTGTGAATTTCATGTGAAAAATATATAAGTATTTTGATTCTTATATTGTGTCAGGAAATCCGTCTTCACGGAATAAACCTCCCCTACCCCTCTTTCGGCTTGGCATAATTCCTTCTTTCTGAATATCCCAAAATTTGGGTGCTACAATGAACCGAAATATGTTTCGAAATGAGAGGACACAAGAGACTAGGAATCTATAACAAGGCTGGATAACAGGCTACCGAAACGTTGTGATTCGCCCGGAGTGTTATCGAGCGAAAAGCGTAGGTGCCCGAACCCCGCGCCCGAGCCCCCGCGGGAGCGTAGCGGAAGCGACGCGGTCATAAAAATGCGTATTTCATTTACAGACTTATTAATCGAAACGTCAGATGTTCTGGTTACCCACTCCAATACCAAGTTTTCACTGGTCCGCACATTTTCTTAAGTCTTCTTTCTAAGATAGTAGAAACTGTGACTTTCACTTGGAACCAATCTATGACCATTCAACATTTAAACAGTACAACAATATATGGATATTTCGTAATTAAGTCCTTTCTGCTCTTTATGCTGATCTTGCTCGCAAAAGATAAAGCTTAAAAGTCTTAATCATACCTAGGCAACATGGGAACCCTCTCGAAAGAAAATGAGTGACGGTCGAAGTGCGTTGTATTCATGTGAATGTAACCTCTCTTAGATTTTGTAATAGCAGACCAAATATGCAGAATTTGGAACTGAGTCTTTTCTACTCTTAATACTGATCGTGCTCACAAAAGGCAAGGCTCCAAATCTAAATGCTCCTTCAAACTTCAACCGGATCGGCAGGAATCAAGCAGAACCAGCCGGAACAAAGACGCTTCACGCCAATTTCGGATGGGAATTGTAAATGGACTTTATAACCCCTTCGCACGAAACGGAATGAGCCGGAATACCGTCTGAATGATTTTTTTTTGTATATTCTTGGGCATTATTCTTGGGTATTTGTAAGGCATTCCAGAAATTCTCGGTGTATTCCTGGTATTTGTATAGACTGCTCGTACCATTCGATTTCTACCAGACAATTCGTCACATTCTGTCAGGATTTCAAATGATTTCAAATTTCGGTTCCCCATTGTATGAGAGCAGAATGTTTCGAGTAATCTTGGAACGCTGTAAAATGCCGCCTGGAATGCTGTATAATGCGGCTTGGAATGCTGTAGAATGCGGCTTAGAATGCTGTAGAATACGGCCATACTGCAGTTAGAATACACTTTGAATGCCATTCGATATTTCTCCAATTCTAATTCACCTCCAAAGTTTCCAGCGTCACAAAAACATAACCGGTCATAAGAATGAGCACAAATTTCTAGAAAACACTACGAAAACCAGGGAATATAGTTTTTTACGAAGAATTTTCATTCAGACATCTTTTTCGGCCAAATCTGCCTCTCGGGTAAAAGGGGTATTAATCAGAAGAGGGAAATCATGTCGAGAAAAATGGTACCGGCCGAAGTACGGTGTATTCAATTCATCAAATACAACCTCTCTGCGCCATGTAATAGCAGACTAAAGATGTAGACTTGAACCAGGAAGACAGGGCGTCATTGCAGATATGCGAGAAGTTCGTAAGAATTTAGGGCAAACTTTTCCATGCACTTTTCAGCCTTTCTTTGTGGACAGATTGTGCCAGGCACTTGGACAACCGGCATGCGTCGTCACAAGCCAGG
>NC_049983.1:4462031-4464608 GCF_000003815.2 Branchiostoma floridae
AGTTTGTATGACACATAAACAAATAATTGGCATTTAGTATAGTTATCTTAGTAGCAAGTAAAGCATAATATTTAGGAAGATAAGCTGGTATCTAGTTCATCTTGTACCAGCTGTTAAAGGGGGTGTGGCTACCGAATCAACCGTCACTGTCAGTACCTCGCCACGCCACAATCATAGAAGCAAATTACTGTAAATGCAGAAACTTTCGCGGTGGATTAATGTTCGCGGTTTTCGCGGTGACCGTTTCACCGCGAATTTAAAACCACCGCGAACATTTTTCCATAGCAGTAAGAGAGTACAGTGCATGGTGCTACCGCGAACTTAAAACCACCGCGAAAAGTCCTTTTTCTCGCTACCGCGAAATTAAATCCCCACGAACTTAAATACATTTACAGTATCTGATGAAAGTAAGTGTAGATAATCACCAAAGGTGGAGTTCACTCTGGCAAATAGGCCGTCGAAACATCACGTGACCAACGTCCCACCCATCTTGCATTCTTACCTGATGTATCATCATCTCACTAAAGCATATTGACAGAGTTGACTGACATGAACCATTGAATTGGCATTTATTTCACTACCAGTCAGATGAATTCTCATAGTTATCTAACAAGTAAACCATTATTTTTAGTCAGATCAGATGGTATCTTGTTTATCGTGAACTGGCACTCGGAGATTTCCCAACTTTAGCACCCATGTCCGATGACTGATTGATAACCCCGTAAAACTTGTACCTGGTGTCAAAGTTGACCCAGGCGGTGGGGAGCGCCTAGTTCCCCGACGCGAACCTGTCCAATCCACGATAGTCTGGATTGAGTAATATCAGTAAAGGTGACAGACTACTGTGAACGTGATATACTCACTGCGCCGTTAATAAAGTGACATTAAGCCAGGTGTGTCTGAAAACTAAGCCTGCTTTGTTACACGTCTGACAAAGACACACACTCTCTCACGGTTCGCGCCAAAAATCATACCCCATACAGTTCCTGACTGTTTACACTGAACATCCACTTGTTCCTTCACATATATCTCAGACACGCATATATTCACTTATACATGTAGAGAGATAGATATGCGGCTTAAAAAAAAGAAACCTTCTTCAATACGACAGACTCAGATATTTTCGTGAGACCACCACAAAAGGGGACCTGTAATGAATATTGTTACATGTAAAGTTTTAAAGTTCATCTCGTGCTAGAAAGTGTTTACAGGGGGTGTGGCTGCAAAAAAAGTTTCTTCTGAAACTGTTGTCAATGTCAATATCTCAAACTTTAGTCCACTCACGCCACAATCATTAAACCAAATTACCTGATGATATTAACGATAAATGACACATATATGCCAGAGTTATACATAAACCAATAATTTGGAATTTCACTACCAGTCAGATGAATTCTCATAATTATCTAACAAGTAATTTTTAGTAAGATCAGATGGCATCTTGTTTTAAGTGTTTATCGTGAACTGGCACTTGGAAATTTCCGCCGTCCGGCTCAACTTTAGCACCCATGCCCGATGGCTGATTGACAACCCGTAAAACTTGTACCTGGTGTCAAAGTTGACCCAGGCGGTGGGGAGCGCCTAGTTCCCCGCCCAATACTATCCAATCCCCGATAGTCTGGGTTGAGTAATATCAGTAAATGTGACAGACTACTGTGAACGTGATGTACTCACTCCGCCGTTAATAAAGTGACATTAAGGTAGGTGTGTCTGAAAACTAAGCCTGCTTTGTTATACGTCTGACCAAGACACACATTCTTTCACGGTTCGCGCCAAAAATCATTCCCCAGACAATTCCTGACTGTTTACACTGTACATTCACACACATATATTCACTTATAAATGTAGAGAGAGAGAGATATGCGGCGTAAAAAGAGACAAGAAACCTTCTTCATTACGACAGACTCAGATATTTTCGGGAGACGTCCACAAGAGTGGACCTGTAATGAATATTGTTACATGTAAAGTTTTAAATTTCATCTCGAACCAGAAAGTGTTTACAGGGGGGGGGGGTGTCTGCAAAAACAGTTTCTTCTGAAACAATTGTCGACGTCAATATCTCAAACTTTAGTCCTATCAGTCCACAATAATTATAACAAATTCTCTGATGAAATTAGGGGTAAATAATCACCAATGGCTGAGTTAACTCTGGCAGATAGGCCGTCGAATCATCACGTCACCAAAGTCCCACCCATCATGCATTCTTACCTGATGTATCATCAGATGTACATTTAACGGATATTGGGTGCGATTGGTCCAACACACCTTACATATTTCAATTCACTACTAAAACATACAACAATGGAAAATTATTGTATGAATTTGAGCGTCAATGATAAGCATGGACACTTCTCACTAAGAACGAACATACTTCAATGAGAATCGTTCTTGAGTTATACATAAACCAATAATTTGGAATTTCACTACCAGTCAGACGAATTCTCATAGTTATCTAACAAGTAAACCATTATTTTTAGTAAGATCAGATGGCATCTTTTTTATTGTAAAACTGGCACTAGAGACTTCCGCCGTCCGGCTCAACTTTAGCCCCCATGCACGACGGCTGATTGACAACCC
>NC_049983.1:4465514-4472184 GCF_000003815.2 Branchiostoma floridae
TGATAAGCATGGGCACACCCCCACTCAAAGAACGAACACACTTTAATGACACTCGTTCTCGAGTTATACATAAACCAATAATTTGGAATTTCACTACCAGTCAGATGAATTCTTATAGTTATCTAACAAGTAAACCATCGTTTTTAGTAAGATCAGATGGTATCTTGTTTTAAGTGTTTATCGTGAACTGGCACTCGGAGATTTCCGCCGTCCGGCTCAACTTTAGCACCCATGCCCGATGGCTGATTGACAACCCGTAAAACGTGTCCCTGGTGTCAAAGTTGACCTAGGCGGTGGGGAGCGCCTAGTTCCCGGACGAGAACCTGTCCGGCAATCCACTATACTCTGGATTCTGTAATATCAGTAAGGCCCAAGCAGGTAAATTCTATGAATGACATCAGCGCGCGCATTAATTTTCGCCTGAATTCAGAAAAAAAACAAGAATTTTTTCTTCTGCAGGCATGGTCAACATGACGATAAAGTACCAAAATGAGCAAATATGTTGTATTGTAGCCTAATAATTGTACTTGTAAAAGTGACACTTGCGAGGTATCCAGGGCTGTAGTTGTAGAAATGAAACTTATTGGATAGTTGTAAAAGTGACACCAATATGGAAGCCATGAGTGTGGTTACCAACTTTGTTGGTGATGCCACTATCTACCACACAAGTGTCAGTTTTACCACACCAGTACTACATGTCTTGAATACAGGAATGGATACCTTGTTGGCTCTGATAACTCTGATACCATGATTTGTCCCTTTGATTCTTGTTACGACATTCATCACAACTTTATGGTGCCTATTTTTGAAAATGTAGCGATCTTGTTTTTTTTCACCCATCTTGTTTTTTTTCGCCCTATCGCACTATTTGTGCCGTCTGCAGAGAATGTCATCCATAAAATTTTACTTGCTGTGGCCTAAAGGTGACAGACTACTGTGAACGTGATGTACTCACCCCGCCGTTAATAAAGTGACATTAAGGTAGGTGTGTCTGAAAACTAAGCCTGCTTTGTTACACGTCTGACAAAGACACACACTCTCTCACGGTTCGCGCCAAAAATCATTCCCCATACAGTTCCTGACTGTTTACACTGAACATCCACTTGTTCCTTCACATATATCTCAGACACGCATATATTCACTTATACATGTAGAGAGAGAGATATGCGGCTTTAAAAAAAAAAGAAACCTTCTTCAATACGACAGACTCAGATATTTTCGTGAGACCACCACAAGAGGGGACCTGTAATGAATATTGTTACCGTGTAAAGTTTTAAAGTTCATCTTGTGCCAGAAAGTTTTTACAGGGGTGTGGCTGCAAAACAGTTTCTTCTGAATGAATTGTCGATGTCAATATCTCAAACTTTAGTCCACTCACGCCCCAATCATTAAACCAAATTACCTGATGATATTAACGATAAATGACACATATATGCCAGAGTTATACATAAACCAATAATTTGGCATTTCACTACCAGTCAGGTGAATTCTCATAATTATCTAACAAGTAATTTTTAGTAAGATCAGATGGCATCTTGTTTTAAGTGTTTATCGTGAACTGGCACTCGGAGATTTCCGCCGTCCGGCTCAACTTTAGCACCCATGCCCGATGGCTGATTGACAACCCGTAAAACGCGTAACTGGTGTCAAAGTTGACCCAGGCGGTGGGGAGCGCCTAGTTCCCCGCCCAATACTATCCAATCCACGATAGTCTGGGTTGAGTAATATCAGTAAATGTGACAGACTACTGTGAACGTGATGTACTCACTCCGCCGTTAATAAAGTGACATTAAGCTAGGTGTGTCTGAAAACTAAGCCTGCTTTGTTATACGTCTGTCAAAGATACACACTCTCTCACGGTTCGCGCCAAAAATCATTCCCCATACAGTTCCTGACAGTTTACACTGCGCATCCACTTGTTCCTTCATATACATATCTCAGACACACATATCTTCACTTATACATGTATAGAGAGAGATATGCGGCTTAAAAAAAAGAAACCTTCTTCAATACGACAGACTCAGATATTTTCAGGAGACGTCCACAAGAGTGGACCTGTAATGAATATTGTTACATGTAAAGTTTTAAAGTTCATCTTGTGCCAGAAAGTGTTTACAGGGGGTGCGTCTGCAAAAACATGTTCTTCTGAAACAATTGTCGATGTCAATATCACAAACTTTAGTCCTGTCGCGCCACAATCATTAAACCAAATTACCTGATGATATTAAGGATAAATGACACATATATGCCAGAGTTATACATAAACCAATAATTTGGCATTTCACTACCAGTCAGATGAATTCTCATAATTATCTAACAAGTAAACCATTGTTTTTAGTAAGATCAGATGACATCTTGTTTATCGTGAACTGGCACTCGGAGATTTCCGCCGTCCGGCTCAACTTTAGCACCCATGCCCGATGGCTGATTGACAACCCCGTAAAACTTGTACCTGGTGTCAAAGTTGACCCAGGCGGTGGGGAGCGCCTAGTTCCCCGACGCGAACCTGTCCAATCCACGATAGTCTGGATTCTGTAATATCAGTAAAGGTGACAGACTACTGTGAACGTGATGTACTCACTCCGCCGCTAATAAAGTGACATTAAGCTAGGTGTGTCTGAAAACTAAGCCTGCATGGTTACACGTCTGACAAAGACACACACTCTCTCACGGTTCGCGCCAAAAATCCTTCCCCAGACAATCCCTGACTGTTTACACTGCACATCCACTTGTTCCTTCATATTATCTCAGACACACATATGTTCACTTATACATGTATAGAGAGAGAGATGTGGCGCAAAAAGAGACAAGAAACCTTCTTAATTACGACAGACTCAGATATTTTTGGGAGACGTCCACGAGAGTGGACCTGTAATGAATATTGTTACATGTAAAGTTTTAAAGTTCATCTCGTACCAGAAAGTGTTTACAGGGGGTGTGTCTGCAAAAACAGTTTCTTCTTCTCTATCAGTCCGCAATCATTATAACAAATTCTCTGATGAAATTAAGGGTAAATAATCACTAATGGCGGAGTTCACTCTGGCAGATAGGCCGTTGAATCATCACGTGACCAAAGTCCCACCCATCATGCATTCTTACCTGATGTATCATCAGATGTACATCTAACGGATATTAAGTGCGATTGGGCCAACACATCTTACACATTTTAATTCACAACTAAAGCATACAACAATAAAAAAATTATCCTATGAATTTGAGCGTCAATGATAAGCATGGACACACCTCAATCAAAGAACAAACACACTTTAATGACACTCTTTCTCGAGTTATAAATAAACCAATAATTTGGCATTTCACTACCAGCATGATGAATTCTCATAAATATCTAACAAGTAAACCATTGTTTTTAGTAAGATCAGATGACATCTTGTTTATCGTGAACTTGCACTCGGAGATTTCCGCCGTCCGGCTCAACTTTAGCACCCATGCCCGATGGCTGATTGACAACCCCGTAAAACTTGTACCTGGTGTCAAAGTTGACCCAGGCGGTGGGGAGCGCCTAGTTCCCCGACGCGAACCTGTCCAATCCACGGTAGTCTGGATTCTGTAATATCAGTAAAGGTGACAGACTACTGTGAACGTGATGTACTCACTCCGCCGCTAATAAAGTGACATTAAGCTAGGTGTGTCTGAAAACAAAGCCTGCATGGTTACACGTCTGACAAAGACACACACTCTCTCACGTTTCGCGCCAAAAATCATTCCCCAGACAATCCCTGACTGTTTACACTGCACATCCACTTGTTCCTTCATATTATCTCAGACACACATATGTTCACTTATACATGTATAGAGAGAGAGATGTGGCGTAAAAAGAGACAAGAAACCGTCTTCATTACGACAGACTCAAATATTTTTGGGAGACGTCCACAAGAGTGGACCTGTAATGAATATTGTTACATGTAAAGTTTTAAAGTTCATCTCGTACCAGAAAGTGTTTACAGGGGGTGTGTCTGCAAAAACAGTTTCTTCTTCTCTATCAGTCCGCAATCATTATAACAAATTCTCTGATGAAATTAAGGGTAAATAATCACTAATGGCGGAGTTCACTCTGGCAGATAGGCCGTTGAAACATCACGTGACCAAAGTTCCACCCATCATGCATTCTTACCTGATGTATCATCAGATGTACATTTAACGGATATTGGGTGCGATTGGGCCAACACACCTTACATATTTCAATTCACAACTAAAACATACAACAATAGAAAATTATCCTATGAATTTGAGCGTGAATGATAAGCATGGACACACCTCATTCAAAGAACAAACACACTTTAATGACACTCGTTCTCGAGTTATACATAAACCAGTAATTTGGCATTTCACTACCAGCAGATGAATTCTTATAGTTATCTAACAAGTAAACCATTGTTTTTAGTAAGACGAGATGGCATCTTGTTTATCGTGAACTGGCACTAGAGACTTCCGCCGTCCGGCTCAACTTTAGCACCCATGCCCGATGGCTGATTGACGACCCCGTAAAACTTGTTCCTGGTGTCAAAGTTGACCCAGGCGGTGGGGAGCGCCTAGTTCCCGGACGAGAACCTGTCCGGCAATCCACTATACTCTGGAATCTGGATTCTGTAATATCAGTATTAAAGGCCCAAGCAGGTAAATTCTATGAATGACATCAGCGCGCGCATTAATTTTCGCCTGAGTTCAGAAAAAAAACAAGAATTTTTTTCTTCTGCAGGGATGGTCAACATGACGATAAAGTACCAAAATGAGCAAATATGTTGTATTGTAGCCTAATAATTGTACTTGTAAAAGTGACACTTGCGAGGTATCCAGGGCTGTAGTTGTGGAAATGAAACTTATTGGATAGTTGTAAAAGTGACACCAATATGGAAGCCATGAGTGTGGTTACCAACTTTGTTGGTGATGCCACTGTCTACCACACAAGTGTCAGTTTTACCACACCAGTACTACATGTCTTGAATACAGGAATGGATACCTTGTTGGCTCTGATAACTCTGATACCATGTTTTGTCCCTTTGATTCTTGTTACGACATTCATCACAACTTTATGGTGCCTATTTTTGAAAATGTAGCGATCTTGTTTTTTTTTCACCCATCTTGTTTTTTTTTCGCCCTATCTCACTATTTTTGCCGTCTGCAGAGGATGTCATCCATAAAATTTTACTTGCTGTGGCCTAAAGGTGACAGACTACTGTGAACGTGATGTACTCACTCCGCCGTTAATAAAGTGACATTAAGCCAGATGTGTCTGAAAACAAAGCCTGCTTTGTTACACGTCTGACAAATACACACACTCTCTCACGGTTCGCGCCAAAAATCATTCCCCAGACAGTTCCTGACTGTTTACACTGAACATCCACTTGTTCCTTCACATATATCTCAGACACGCATATATTCACTTATACATGTAGAGAGAGAGATATGCGGCTTAAAAAAAAAGAAACCTTCTTCAATACGACAGACTCAGATATTTTCGTGAGACGACCACAAGAGTGGACCTGTAATGAATATTGTTACCGTGTAAAGTTTTAAAGTTCATCTTGTGCCAGAAAGTGTTTACAGGGGGTGTGGCTGCAAAAAAAGTTTCTTCTGAAACAGTTGTCAATGTCAATATCTCAAACTTTAGTCCACTCACGCCACAATCATTGAACCAAATTACCTGATGATATTAACGATAAATGACACATATATGCCAGAGTTATACATAAACCAATAATTTGGCATTTCACTACCAGTCAGATGAATTCTCATAATTATCTAACAAGTAATTTTTAGTAAGATCAGATGACATCTTGTTTTAAGTGTTTATCGTGAACTGGCACTCGGAGATTTCCGCCGTCCGGCTCAACTTTAGCACCCATGCCCGATGGCTGATTGACAACCCCGTAAAACTTGTACCTGGTGTCAAAGTTGACCCAGGCGGTGGGGAGCGCCTAGTTCCCCGACGCGAACCTGTCCAATCCACGATAGTCTGGATTGAGTAATATCAGTAAAGGTGACAGACTACTGTGAACGTGATGTACTCACTCCGCCGTTAAAAAACTGACATTAAGCTAGGTGTGTCTGAAAACTAAGCCTGCTTTGTTACACGTCTGACCAAGACACACACTCTTTCACGGTTCGCGCCAAAAATCATTCCCCTGACTGTTTACACTGTGCATCGACTTGTTCCTTCATATATATATCTCAGACACACATATATTCACTTATATAGAGAGAGATATGCGGCGTAAAAAGAGACAAGAAACCTTCTTCATTACGACAGACTCAGATATTTTCGGGAGACGTCCAAAAGAGGGGTCCTGTAATGAATATTGTTACATGTAAAATTTTAAAGTTCATCTTGTGCCAGAAAGTGTTTACAGGGGTGTGGCTGCAAAAACAGTTTCTTCTGAAACAGTTGTCGATGTCAATATTACAAACTTTAGTCCTATCAGTCCGCAATCTTTAAACATAATTATCTGATGAAATTAAGGGTAAATAATCACCAATGGCGGAGTTCACTCTGGGAGAGAGGACGTCGAATTATCACGCCACCAAAGTCCCACCCATCATGCATTCTTACCTGATGTATCATCAGATGTACATTTAACGGATATTGGGTGCGATTGGGCCAACACACCTTACATATTTCAATTCACTACTAAGACATACAACAATAGAAAAT
>NC_049983.1:4473637-4479981 GCF_000003815.2 Branchiostoma floridae
AAAAACAGTCGGAGCCTAACCTCTGCTTGGAGAGTAGTCCAATCAACGATAGTCTGGATTCTGTAATATCAGTAAAGGTGACAGACTACTGTGGACGTGATGTACTCACTCCGCCGTTAATAAAGTGACATTAAGCTAGGTGTGTCTGAAAACAAAGCCTGCTTTGTTACACGTCTGACAAAGACACACACTCTCTCACGGTTCGCGCCAAAAATCATTCCCCAGACAGTTCCTGACTGTTTACACTGAACATCCACTCGTTCCTTCACATATATCTCAGACACACATATACTCACTTATTTATATAGAGAGATATATAAGCAGCTTAAAAAGAGACGAGGAACTGTCCTGGTGCCTTTCCACAACTTGCAAAATCGTACCCCAATGTTGAGAACACTGACGATGCATTAAATGCTTTTCAATTTGTATATGACGTCAGACTGGCATGGAACGAGTGCCCCCCTCCCCAACTATGTCTGAAAGTCCAGGAAGATTACCTACCTGCAAATTACTGTATGATAGATAATGGGCTAAGCGCTTAATAACGTATACAAGAAACACTGTAGAAACATAGCGCAATGCATGATGCAACAAAAGCGCCCTCAAGCGACCCACAGGCTGTCTGCATGCAGGACAAACTGAAAGCCACCCAGACATGCAGACTGGCAGCCGGAAAGCTGAAACTGCGCACTAAGCCACGAAAGTTTGGCAAAAAAGATATTTTATGATTATTTGAAAAGAGAACTGCCTGTTTATGATAGCTATAAACAAAGATTAGCTTCCCAGATTAGCACAAAACACTGCATGTATCAGGTTCGGCCATGGCAAGCGCTGCGAGTAAAAACACAGATAGTATATACATCACACCTCGATTATTCATAGATTGAGATGGAACCCTGAAATCACAACATTCGTTCAATTTCGTTCCTTTCGTTCCATTTTGCACTTTCTGTACATTCCATTTCGTTCCATTTCGTTCACTTCGTTCCATTTCGCACTTGCTGTATACTGTAAATGCAGAAATGTTCGCGGTGGATTAATGTTCGCGGTTTTCGCGGTGACCACTTCACCGTGAACTTAAAACCACCGCGAACATTTTTCTATTATGGTATCAGACTGAAGTCTATGATGTTACCGCGAACTTACATCCACCGCGAAAAGTCCTTTTCCCCGCTACCGCGAAATTAAATCCCCGCGAATTTAAATGCATTTACAGTATTCCATTTCGTTCCATTTCGTTCCATTTCGTTCCATTCGCATTTCGGTACACCAGTGCGTGGCAAGTGTACAAAGTTGCCCAAAGTTACGTGACGTCATCTACCTTTTGACAGAGGCAAGAGTAGAATAGCAGGTGTACAAATGTGTAGGGGTGAGGGGTGGGGCGCCGGTAGAAGGGTACGCCTTGTAACATAAGAAGCATCTTGCTACTTGGGATATAGGAGAGTTCTTTTACACAACCAAAATTAAACTTACTTGCTTACGTTTCGGTGTCTATCAGACACCTTCCTCAGAGCTTCTGACTGGAGTTCTGCTTCTCGCCGCTATATGTAGCCAATGTAGGTGGCACTTTTACGACGAGAAGATTATCCCAAACGTGTCCAAGTTTGTATCCCCCCTCGTCCCGATTCATCACTGGGGCTGACTCTCTTATCCATACCGCCTCTTTAATCCACGGTACCGCCTGTTGTCTTCCCTGTCCGACTCTGGACCCCTCCCAATCTTGCTACTTGTTGCTAAAACGGAAATACAATGTCTGTTCTATTTTTAAATGATCATTCTATAGCTAGGGATGGCATGACTGTTCTTATGCTAGTTCAATTCTTACCTGCAAAACATTGCCTCACTACATACAACTGTTCACAATTTACATTGTGCCCGCCTGGTACTGCACTTCTTCCCGGTCCCGCATGGTGGAGTTCATAGCCTCCATCACCGTCACGGTTTTGACTGGCCAGTGAAAGGCTTGATTACAGTTCAAATAACAACCAAACATTGACACGATAACAAAGAAACAGAACTGAAAGGCTATCGACTCTATGATTGGACTGTTTGCCCAGCAAACACGACTTTCCGATGGCTCGATCTCATTAAGTACCGGGCGGGTTGCTAGCCACCCTTAACACTTCAAATCTCCTTAAAGCTTTCTCTGTCGCGTTAAGGACATTAGCTTCCGCTGTGAACGGGTTTTTGGTGTCCGACGAGCCATTCACTTCAAGTGGGCCGTGAGAAAATAGTACCGGCAACTCGAGCTAAACCTAGGAGATCGGATAGCGGGGTCCCATTGTGGGAGCGGGCAGGGTTTTGTATATGCACCATGGTCACAAGTGACGTGTGGACTGTTACTGAATAGAACACACGGACATGTACAGTATGAAGATACCATGAGCGTTTCTACCAAGGTAGGGATACAAGTACAGGACGTACAAACATGTCTACAGCCGAACAGAAGCTACTACGGATACAAGAAGAGGCACAAATCACCCTGAAGGAAGCCATGAGGAACGAGAGGTCGAAGCGATGGAAGAGGGTGAGGGGAATATTTGGTGTTTGTTAACCCCGTTGTAGTGGCCGCAACCGGAGAATGTTGTGGCTATAGTCCCTACCTGCCGGTACGTTTGTGCTGGCGTGTTATGGTATAAACACGGTACACACGGGAGTGAAACATAGGTTATAGTTCCTAGTTTAGAAAGAAAGGATTCGTTTTGTTATATTTCCTGACAACAGCATACCAGTTCAGTTGTTGGAAAACGACAATTTCAAAATATTAGGCTTTTTTTTGTAGTTTGGTTGATGGGCTACACTATTTCGGATTCTTTCTCCCAATTTTCAAGTGGTTTCTTTTTACGGGGGTGACCTACACGTAGCTCTGAATTCTACACCTGGTCCAGTATAACAGCGTTCAACATTTCGGCATGTTATATAATATTATGTATCTTCAGAACATTCAGAAATAAGACTCCACAATTGACGAAAATAACGAATAGACAGAAATGATAGATATATAGTATTTTGTGGGGCTAGGAAGTTCTTGGTTTTCAAAATGAGAAGACAGCATACCGTTATGAAAAGGTCGGTCTACAGTTGCAGTACGTTAAGATGGTTAAATAAATATGCATGCCGTAACAGATGTTTATACAAATGTCACAGAGCCAGGCAACAGTTTAAGTCACAACATCGTTGGCATGTCAGGGGATTCGAACCCAAGTTATCATTACGACAAAACGACATCTTAATAATACATGCGGTGGCCCGAGCCATCACTGTTTCGGACCCGGAAGAAAGATATGGTTACAGCCACAAACGTTTTTGACGAAATTGACGTTGCTCCAACAGTTTCGTGTTCGAGGAAAGAAATGAGCCGCAGTGTTACAGTATTGTCATGTCACGTACAAGAATACGTTATTTTAAGAGAATATGGCTGGTACTCCATCCCTGAGACGGTATCCCATCATAACGGTATCTTCTAACGTATGTTTTGTTTCATACAATGCATACTCTGGAAGTGTTTTCACAAGCTAAGAGTAGGAAATGTGTACGGTTGTTCACTTATGAAAGGAGTCTGTAGGCACAGCGTTAATCAAACTGTTCCGCGGTAGTGTTTGCTTCACAGCAATCAGGGAAACAAATTGGTTTTACGGAATCCATGCGAGTTTTACAACTAGCAAGTACCATTTGTATGAGTACTTATAGGCACCCTGTACATGTAACGCTAGTTCACCTTTATCCACTTGTTAACCCGTTTTCTTTGTAGAAACAGGACATTTAGTAATATCAAGTAAATGAATTCCAGTTTGATATGACAATGGATATAGGTTGACATGCGTTACGTGCGTTAACGTTTCATAATCGGATATTGTGTACAGTCATGCGAGTCTATGCAAAGTTCACTCTCTATGCAACGTCTGAAGGGAAACATTAATACTTCTTACTGATAAAGAAACAGAGTCACGGGGACATAAGACTGTGAGACATGTAACGTTATATGCTGACTGTGTAGGTCTACTCTACTGTATACAAAGTCACGCCAAACAGAAACACCGGTGAATCTAGGTCATCAGTACTTTACATGAAACACATCGAGTAACACCTGTTAAGCAAAACTCAGATGCCGCAAAGTTCAGCATTTTGCCCTCACGACAAACGTTGTCGAAGCACCCATGGTAACGGCTAATGTGTTACTGCCAAACGGTGATTAATACACAACCGTCGAGCTTTGTCCCCACCAAATTAAATTCCACACAACTGGCGTTTGATTTCGGCTCAGATTTAGCAACAAAGATATGTGCGAGATAAATGAGTTAAGGCGCCACGGTTGTGTGTACAAAGTAGAGCCTTCGCCGGATGACCTCATTAGTTCGTGAAAGATCTCTAAAAACATGGCTGGTGAGGTCGAATTGCCGAGTGGCTAACGGACAAGAGATCGGGGGCCACGGGCCGATTCCTGAATAGACGTACTCTACCTTCGCTCTACCGGGGGTAAAAATAGGGCCCTGACTTCGGTTGGGGAGGTAAAAGGTGGCGAAAGGCCTAGGGAGAAATGGGCTTCGCTTTCCATTAACGTGGTCAACAATGAAGAGCGGCCTGCAGGCCGATTTCAGCTTTCATGAATAAACATAGGTTCAAACAAACAAACAAACAACCCACATTGCCCTTATGGCCTCATAAAACGGTACGGAACTACATTTTCTGCGATGGAGGTACTTTACACTGTTTTAGACGTAAGCGGTGAAACTTCTTCACGATGTCACAGAAGAATTAGATAAAAGTTTGTAAAATAACCACAGCTCTGGAAACTGTTACCCCAGACAGTCGTGTTGTATTTACCGGAGACAACATAAGATCACGCAGGTCGCTCTCAGGACTTTACTGTCAGAACATTTAGCTCCTTGTCTTAAGGGCTGGAGACACACCTGTTCTTAAGTACCGGACTTACAGGCACAGGTGCCATATGGCGTAATGTCACCAGACAGACGTCGAACCATTGAACAGACATTTCTATACGTTTGTACCTCTGTGTAAGATTATTCCGCGAAACGCCGCCTAACGCAAACAGGATAGATTTTCATTGCAGTGACAAAATAGCAATGATCACAGAAAACTAGTACATGCCAATGCAAGTATGGCACTTTTACAGTGTAGGTACATGGTAATGTAGGGCATGTAACAGTCCTATGTAGGAGTGTAGGACATGTAATATATTAGTGTAGGACGGGCACTTAACATTGTTGGATATGTAACGGTTTAGGACTTGCAACATTTGATTATACCGTTGTCGGGTACGTACATGTAATAGTGTAGTACCAGAAGTGTATGCAGTACCGTAGGGCATGTAACAGTGAATGACACGTAGTGGCGTTGAAACGTATCAGTGTAAGACATACAGCAGTGTAGAACATGTAACGATGTAAGACGCGTAACAGTGTAGGACACATATCAATGTAGGACAAGTGACCGTGTAAGGCATGCAGCAGTGTAGAACATGTATCGATGTAAGACACATAACAGTGTACGGCACATAACAATGTAGGGCACTTAACAGTAGCTATAGAGGCATGTAGCAGTACTAGTATAGAACGTGTAACGATGTAAGACACGTAACAGTGTAGGACACTTGACAGTGCAGGGCACCGAACGTGTAATACATGTAGCAATGTAGAACATATAACGATGTAAGACACGTAACAGGTAGGACACATAACAGGTAGGACACATAACAGTGTAGGGCACGTAACAGCGTAAGGCATTTAGCAGTGTAATTTAACATGTAATGATGTTTCCATTGTTCCTACAGGTGGTAGAAAACTACACCCATCTGTTAAAGCTCGTGTCCCGTCGGAACTTACCGGAAGGATACGAACCACCCGCCAGTAAACACATCATGTTGGTAGGTTTGTTTATTATCTCCATTAAAAATAGAGGTATTTTTTTGGTGCGCGCGCGTGTGTGTGTGTTTGTGTGTGTGCGTGTTTGTATGCGTGCGATTGCGTGTGTGTGTGTGTGTGTGTGTGTGTGAGTGTGTGTGTGTTTGTATGTGTGCGTTTGTGTGTGTGTGTGTGTGCGTTTGTGTGTGTGCGCGCGCGTGTGTGTGCGTTTGTGTGTGTGCGTGCGTGCGTGTGTGTGTGTGTGTGTGCGTGTCTGTATGCGTGCGATTGCGTGTGTGTGTGAGTGTGTGTGTGTTTATGCGTGTGTTTGTATGTGTGCGTTTGTGTGTGTGTGAGTTTGTCTGTGTGTGCGTTTGTTTGTGTGTGTGTGCGTTTGTCTGTGTGTGCGTTTGTTTGTGTGTGTGTGCGTTTGTGTGTGTGTGCGTGCGTGCGTGTGTGTGTGCGCGCGCGCGTGTGTGTATA
>NC_049983.1:4480081-4497091 GCF_000003815.2 Branchiostoma floridae
TACCTAATTGTGGTCAGCATAACATCAGAACGATGGTTTTGTAAGGACATTTGGTAAGTGGATATGGGTTAGGAAGACGAAGGTCAAAATAGATTTTGGGCCACCTGGTGGCCCTAGTACTGCAGCAGAACTTCTTGTAAACAAGTGAAATGCTTTGGCTGTGTACGAATAGCTTTGTTAAGGCGTTATTATTGTATTGGACTTGAAATTGAAACTAATACGTCGTGATTTTCTTGTCTCTTTTACAGCTTTATGAGTCATACTACCATCTCGGACTGGCCCTACAGAACTTAGGTCGGCACCGAGAGGCGATCAAACAATACACCAAGGCGATCAAGGTCGTCAGTATACCGAAGGTAGATGGGATCATTACTATCATAAACATAGTAAAAGACACTGTGGATTTGAGCTTCCAAATGTATGGTTACCGATTTAGTCGCTTCCTCCGTTTTATTGGATATAGCTAATATTTATTGCAAATTCTTACCCGTGAGCTAATTGCAGGTAACATAAGACTAAGAGATTCAAACAGTGTAAAAACAATGTCACAAGTGTCTACTCTAGTCTAAAACAAGTAAAAGCTAGCTCTCGATCCTGGGTTATTGGGTTCGATTTCTTTTTCGAAGACAATGGAAGACGAAATATCCCACCTTTTCTATTATGTGTGTGTTTTGTGATGTTAGAAGGAGAATTGTTTTCTTTTAGTCAGTGAATGTGAGGAAGTTTGGGTGGAATTTGGTGGCCTCTTCAAACAGCTCTTTTCTTTCGTGATCGTAGAAAGAGCAGTTTGACATAAAATGTGTTTCGTCTTCCACCACGTTTGACGTGCATTGTTTGTGAAGAAACTAAACTTTTGTGTTTTTGTTCACAAGAATGGCTGCTTGGCCGGATGTCATTCCAACTCTTGCCTGATGACGCCGCTGTTTGCTAAGAGGGCCTTTGCTTATGCAAAATGCTGTAAGTAAAATATACGGCTATATGTGGCAAGTACGTTCTTCTTGTTGAACTTTTACTTTTGGAATTTCTGTTCAAGCTGATTTTATGATGATCTTATGACTGTGACTTTGCATATCACAGGGGACAGGAAAAATGCACTGAGGGATGCAGAAAAGGCCGTGGTGCTAGACAATGTCAACCCGGTACGTAACTTTTCACCCACTCAGCTTAGAACAAAGCAGATCCTAGCAAATACTAATTCCTCCTACGGGGGCATTGCAGCAGCGTTTTTCGGTACTGATAGTAGTAATAGCCTTTATTGCACATTCATGCCCTATCTGGCTAAGTACAGGCATATAGATACAAAATGTTGTAATACAGTACACATGGTTTCTAAGACTAATCTAAAACATGGATTCTAAAACTAGTCTAATAAATTTGCTCGGCTTCATCTCGTTTCTTAGTAATGTTAAATATGTAGCTTGAGATGTGTTTGTATAATGTCGTTTGATCAAACCTCATAAGAAAAATGAATTTTTCAACACTAGACGAAAATTAAAAGCGAGGGAACTTTCCTATAATATTGCTAAAAAGAGCATTTCTATCGTTACTATATAAACTATGTACAATCTAATACAAAGTGGGTAAAATCATAGAATGACACCCCCATCTTGAATGTAGTTCGCCTAGCAAGTGCTAATGAGCTAATCTCTTAGCAGAGATTAGTCTATGGGTTGATTCAGACACCCATGATTTTCATGCATGTTATACAAGCTAATTACCCGCTCTCCAAGCAGAGGTTAGGCTCCGGCTTGGTACATTGTCTGGACATGAATGGACGTTTTGATGAAATTAGTTATTTCTGGTAGAGAGGGACCACTGAACACCTTAGCCCAAACCGCAAACACGAAACTTTATTTTTTTGTGTCCCATGGACTCTTAAGGTTGTTGCAATTTTCATTTCGTTTATTCATGGAAAACCTTAATCTGTACCGCCCCCTGTCCACCAGGATGTGTACTGCATCAGGGCGCTGGCATGGATGACTTTCAATGAGGAGAAAATGGTAAGAATCACTTCCGATGTATATTGCTATCTTCATATCAATACTTGCAGCAAGATTAATAATGAATGATTTGTGACTTTTTAAAGACCAATGAAAGTCTATTATGACGATGAGCTAAATCGTAAGAATAGACTCTGTAGACTGATAGAGTATTTCCTTTGGAACCGAGTTTTTTTTCTACACCCTTGAACAGTTAAATCAGGTAAATAAACAATTGCTGCTACTCAAAAACAATGTGCAATACTTCTTTACGCCTGTATTCCTATCATTGTATGTAAACATATAAAAATTATATGATATAACGTTACGTTTGGGACTGCATTGTAAACACCATGTCTTTGCATATGCGTAAACATAATACTTAACGTTTCGAACCGCATCTGTTATAGGGACTTTACACTGAAACCGAATTAGCCGGAATAAAGTACAATTCGTGCCACATCCTATTCCTAGGAATTCGTAGTGTATTCTAGAAATTCTCACTGTCTGCCAGATATTTTTTTGGCCACATCTTGGCAGGATTCGACGTGGCTTGCCGCTTCGGTTCTCCATCGAATGAGATAAGAATGTTTCGAATAATGGGAATGCCGTAGAATGCGGCCATACTGCACTTAGAATAGTTAAAAGACACTTAGAATACACTTTAAATATCGTTCGATATTGCTCCACTTCAAATGCACCTCGAAAGTTTTTAGCATGTCAAAAACTTTCGTGCCAGCCAAAAGAATGGGCACAAATATCTGGAATGCAGCGAGAATTTCTAGAATACACTACGAATTCCCAGGAATAAAAAAGAATTTTCATTCTGACGGCATTTCGGCTCATTCTTGCTCTCGTGTGAAGGGGCCTTTAATAGCGACACCTACTTGTAGTGCGTTACAGAACCAGAGGAGTCAGAAGCATCAGACACTTAGTTGTGTACAACAACAAAAATTGTCCATTTTTCACTGATTTTGCCGTTTCCTTTTTTCGCAGGCAATACAAGATTTGAGCACAGCGCTCAAGAGAAACCCTCGGCACGCATGCGCATTGATCCTGAGGGGTACGATAGACCGACCAATGGTAAGGTACTTGGGACTCTTAATACTAATAAAAAAAACGTTGATAAAGAATGACTATTCTTCTCAGCATATCAAATATATCAAAGCTCTACAACCCCAATGCTGACGTATACATCAAGACAATACGACAAAAATAAGTTGATAAATAGATTACCTATAACTAGGTATTGACACTTAGCTGTTTCGGATATTATGTACTTATTTCATTGTTGATCTTTGATCTTTGAAAATCTGGAAACACTTAACATCATTATAATCTCAATAATTCTCAAGAAACCTTTTTATCACCCACTCTACATACCACTTTTTACTTGAGTCAATTGTTGTACACTTGTTGTGCTGTATGTCAATACTTAAAGGGGGACTCAACTCCAGAACTTGTTCTGGCTCTACAGATAACATAAAATCCAAACAAATCATTGTATTGTCAGCTTGACATTGGCTTTGGACAAAGCAACAGTTACATTTATACAGCAGCAATATTCTGATACTAGTAATCCCCTGAATACCCTCTAGATAAATTATAGGGATAACTCTTCAGTTACTGGATTGTAAACGGTTCTTGCTTTATTGATCTGTGATGAAATTTTGAAAATATGGTTGATTTTGTATTCATTTTTCATTCATAAAAAAATGTGCTTTGGGGTTGAATCCCGCCTTAATTCCTTCATCACTTACCTACTTGCATGTCATTATCTCCTCGTCCCCCTCCCCCATCCCATCCATGGTCATCTAGATAATAGACGTTCCTGAGGTCAGCCAAACTGTGATTAACCAGGATCACGTGAAAGTATGTGTGACGCGAAGGTTGAGGTGCTCCGTGATGTGGTGTGCGCTTTAATCACTGCAGCAATAATCATGTCGTGAATAATTTCATAATGTTGAATAATCAAGAAGATTCTTTTATTCACAACCAAGACATGAAAGTACAGCTGGTGACCGTCTGTAACCTGTACTATACATAATTCCATACTGCAGCTAGGCGTCGCTGCCAACAATGCGGTACCAAACGTAAAAAATCCCTTCTTTGACGATCCTTTGCGTTTAGGACCGCATTGTTAGAAGCGACGCCTAGCTGCAGTGTGGAAAAGTATCAATCATTTAATATTGCCCTTAAGAAGGCTGTGATCTTACAAATGTTTTGGTTGTGAATAAGGACCATTGTTTTGTTATCTAGCAATAATCATTGTCCTTAACGGCGTGGTAAGAAACGTCGGAGGACTTAATACTAATCATGCTACAAAATCAATTGAATCGTTTGACGTGATTTTAGTAACAAACCAATAATGTCTTTACTTATCCTGTGTGTTCTTTATCTTTGCTCTTAAAGACTGGCTTCCCTAAGCTTGTGATATTCCGGTATTATCTTGTAAACATTTTGCCTCAGCCAAAAGTGTAATCGTTCAATATAGAATACAACACGGTGTATTCCGTATCGCCCAAGGTATCAGCCCGACCGCGGGTCGGATCGCCCGACGGCCGAAGGCCGGAGGGTGATCCGACCCGCGGCAGGGCTGAGACCGAGGGTGATGCGGAATACACCGTGTTGTATTTTATTTATGTCATACCCACCTGAGAAAACCCATGTTTTGATGCGAAATGCGCCAGAAGTTGAACAAATTTGGTGCCCTCGAAAAAAACAGCATTGCAACAGTAATGTTCCAACGTCCGAATCAGGTATTCGAACTTTCGATGTCGCCGTACTCGGCCCACTCGAAACAGTTCGATTTATTCGAATGGAGCCCGTGTGATAACCCCGGGCCGTACGGAAAGTTATCAGCCGGTCCGAAACATCCGTATCGAACGTTTTCGCGTCACAGGTATGACATAAAGTCTGTTACGCCTGAACCTAGAATCCTAGATAGAGAACTTTCTTTCTACTTGTCATCTAATAATGACAACTTTCACTGTGAAAAATAACACCTTGCATAATCATGTTTGCAAGTATTTTTTCACATCAAATTGTACATTTTTTTCTGTATTTCTAGGTGTATAATTATGATAGTGAGTTTGTGGTGTGAGTTTGCCGCCGATTTACCGACTAGCCTGCCTTCTCACTTCAGGCGCTGGAGATGAATCCGCACACCAACCTGTATCTTGATGTAAAAGACTTCGAAAGTCCCAAAATAATCGACTTTTATAACAGGTACGTTCTACCTACGTTTAATCTGACAGAACTTATATACTAAAGCGACTAACTTGTTCAAAAAGTAAAATTTGCCACATTCTCTTATGATAAGAGAATGTGGCAAATTTTACTTTTTGAACAAGTTAGTCGCTTTATTCTCTCGCAGTTGATTTGGCGTTATCTCATTTGCTTATGAGTATGGTACCTTGTAATAAAGTTGTATCCCTCGAGTAAACCACCTTAACTATTTAACCTTGTCAGCAAAATTTTCTTAGCTTTGACCGTCGTACCAAAAAACGTTTTTTTGCTAATACAACCTAATGTATACATGTATATCTCTCCAAATATTGGGAATTTTATTCTCCACTTTATACAGAAAAAAAATCAAACCCAATAACAAACCGATTTTTATAGATTTAAAGTAACACTAGTTAACTTTGATTTCACTCTACATGTTCACTTAATTCCGTATGCTATACCCTATCATTATCATGATTTTATTTCCGTGTATACTTGTGATTAGCCGTCGGCCATGAATTTGCAATTCGGCTGTTTATCAGACTTTATTCTACAGGGGTGCCTAATCATTTGCACGAACCCTATGAGATTCGTACGAACATTATTGCACGAATCACTGCGAAAACGGACAAACCTTATGAAAATCACACGAGTCATTATTCGAAAACGTACGAACCTTATGTGATTCGCACAAATCACTATGTGACACACACGGACCTTATGTGATTTGCACGAACCTTATGCAAATGACGTAATGTCACGTGGCCCGGCGGTTTCGCTAAGGTTCGTGCAAATCGCATAAGGTTCGTGCGTTTTCGCATAGTGATTCGTGCGTGTCACATAATGTTTGTACGAATCTCATAGGGTTCGTACAAATGCTTAGGCACCCCTGTCCTAAGAAGATGTGTAAGATTGCCTCTGCTGTGTTTAATCAGTTGATGTTTCATTGTTGTCAGATTTTTGTTCTCCCTAAACGTCCCGCACACCGTGTCCTCCATCAGCCTGGTGTCAGAGGCGCACAGCCGCAAACAGACACACACCACCACACACCACAGTCCACAGGCGGGCCCCGGCATGGGTAAGGCTATTCTCCGAGCAGAGGTTGAGTCGCGAAGATATAGAACTTCTTTGATTCGTCTCTGAAGTAGACTCGAAAACGTGTGTTTAAAACCAAGCTACAGCCAGAACCAATTCTACATCATTACTGTCTATAAGACCACACTAGTCTATTTCACTGGTTCTCTCAAGTTTCATCTAAAAGAGTCACCATTGACTAGTAAGAAGTCCAGATGAAAACGGGGGTGGGAGGAATACTTGAATGTATCTCACTGTCACAAGTTTTACATGCAGGTTCCAACGCTGTGTGTACGAAGGTACAGAATTATTCCTCTGACTCTGTTTTCATATTGAGCTTCTAGTGAAGCGCTACTTTTTTTCCAGAACCAAATGGTGTGTTTACTATATCATTATTGTATATCATGTTGAGCCATATTGATTGGATAATAATTTGAATGACATTTGGTTGAGTGTATTAGCGTCAGTGTGAATAATATTTTTTTATTGTTCTATATCTCCGCGTCTCAACCTCTGCTTGGAAAACAAGGTAAGGCGTAACGGAACGAATTGAGACAACTTGACCGTTTAATGAACCAGACTTATTACCAGTGTGTATGTAACGTCAGTGTGAATATGCTTTATTCGAGCCCATAACATTGAGGAAGCCACATATTCGAGCCCATAACATTGAGGAAGCCACATATTCGAGCCCATAACATTGAGGAAGCCACATATTCGAGCCCATAACATTGAGGAAGCCACATATTCGAGCCCATAACAGTGAGGAAGCCACATATTCGAGCCCATAACATTGAGGAAGCCACATATTCGAGCCCATAACACTGAGGAAGCCAGGTTCGAATGAAGTTGCTAAACGGGTAACATGCGGCTCCAGCGTCTTTTCTGAAGATGTGGCCTAAGTGTGAACGGTTGGCTTGAGGTTATCCTTCTCCACATACAGTGTGAATATGCTTTATTGTCAACTTTCCAAAGAAGGATAGGATTTTCATACTTATGACAGATGTATTTCGGAGAAAAAATACTATCAATGGATATAATCAGCGCAAATGAGGACCTTATTTGCCTATAGCTATCTAATGGGAAAATGTGACAAAAATCACACAAGTTTATAAACGCTATAAATCATATTTGTCATTCAATTTGATGCTAACATTACCATATATTGATGGTGATTAATCATGCAATTGAATTTAGTGATGGCTTATTTCCATACTCAATGATGACTTAGTATTTGTTGGCAAAGGATTGAGATCGTCTAGCTTCAGTTTTTACGACATTAATTTGAGCCCCAAACTAAAAAATGTATAGTGCAGGCAAAGCCCCATAATGTTTCCTGTTCAAATTCGTCAAAACCATATAATGGCATAACTTATGTTATCCATTTCCTTTTTTATTTTAGCTTGGTCAACAGGCTCTGTCCCTGCAGCCACACAACTGTCCTCCCCCGACACGCCCCCGATGGACACCCGGGGACCGACCCGGCCGCCCTTCAGGTGCGGCACGCCCAGCAGACTGCAGAGGAGCGCAGATTCCGCTGTGAGGCGCTGGCAGTACGGCATGGCCATCCGGGCGCACTCCATCCAGCAAGCAGGTGAGGTCAACATTCCTCTCAGTCTGTGTGTGTGTGTGTGTGTGTGTGTGTGTGCGCGCGCGCGTGTCTGTGTGTGTGTGCGTGCGTGTCTGTGTGTGCATGTGTGTGTGCGTGCGTTCGTGTGTGCGTGCGTTTGTGTGATTTTTCGTGCGTTTGTCCGTGCGTTTGTGTGTGAGTGAGTGTGTGTGTTTGTTAAGTGTGTGTGCCCCTGTGGTCTCAAAATGTCTCGTATGTGACTACATAACGATTTTATCAATAAAAAGGTGACACGAATTACAATATTTAAACCTGCAATATGCTGTTGGTACATATGTATGTTATGACTAAATTGTCTAACCACAGCGGACCCCATTTCTGGCCACATACGAGCACTGACGGGAGACAGACGGTCCCAGAGCGCCCACCCGCTGATGGCCGCTACCATCCAACCTGTTCAACCAACCACAGCACAGCGTAGAGTCAAAACGGCCACGCCCTTCACCAAGGGAGCCACGCCCATGGCAACGGGTTTGGCTGTTCCCAGCGGGGCCTCAGAGGAAACTATTAAGGTTAGACCAAATGATTTGTTTACATGGATAACATTCTCTGGGCGCCCAAACTAAATTGATGCAAGCGTGCTCATACCCCGTGGATTTCCACTAGGACGGCGCTCTCGCCGCGCTCTCTCTGTGACCTCAAATTTGACATATCGCTCAACGAATTGTATAGAAAAGAACGAATCTTTTTACACTTTCTGTGTTTTGTTCTTTTCAGTCACACTTTTAAGTTTTGTATGATATACCCAGTGTGAAAGCGAAGGTGACACGTATCCTATTCATGTAGCAGTGAGAGCGCAGCGTGATCGGCTAGTGGAAAGGGGGCCGTAGAAGTTGCCATCATTTTGAAATTTAAGCGGTCTGGAAGGCTGAACGAATGACTGATACAGATCTGTGGTATACCGTACAATAGATGCTTCATTTTCCTAGTTTCACATTCTCTTTTCATTTCAAATTGACTTATATTCTACAACATACATGTTGTATTATATTCTACAACTGTTAATTTAAAAGTCGGGTTTCCTTGTCTGCAATTCACAGCACATAACGTTTATAACGTTTTGGGAAATCACACTCTCGAATATGTTCGTTTTAGCCTTCATTTAACAGGTACTCACCTTATTAGTAGAAATTAACCCTCGCACTAGTTACTTAATGATGGCTTTAATTGCTGGTGGTCATAACCACACAGTATGGCACTGTGTATTATCACAACAAAAATTCTTTCTTTTTTTCTGCAGGTGTTTGAACAGGTGAATCTGGACAACATGCCCAGGATGTACTACAAGTAAGTTTACTTTCAATTCCATCAGCATTTGTACGTATCTTGGAACATGGTAACTTAAGACTGCCTGCATCAACTGTCTTGATATTTGGTATGATAAGACCTCAAATTACCTACTAGTAGGTTTTGAGGGAATGTGTATATTTTGGTATCTCGTATCCTGGATATGCTGTGGTCGTGACTTTTGATTGTAGGTAACTCATGTTTTCGTTCTTGTAGTTAACATGTTTCTTTTGTTTCTCCAGGCCATGGAAAGGAGACAAACTTCCAATGACGGAAACCGAGAGAAGAAAAACTGCTCCAGTCTTCAAAGTGTGACGACAGTTTATGACTTCTGATCAGTGGAAAAGGAATATTAGATCAGAGAGGGAGACAAAATACGTCTGGTGCTGAAACAACGTCTTTTTAAAGCCATACAAGTTTGGGATTTGTTTTGTTTTGTTTGATGTACACGTAAAGCAAACAGTATAACTTAATATGGAAGTGCATAATTATATTTCAGCCATACCATAGGTATGGTGAAATATATTGTATTCGTAATGTTTCTTTCTTCTTTCTTTCTTTCTTTCTCCTGTCAAATCTTCAAATCGAATCAACTCCGTCGTTCCTGGACCGAATGACTTGAAATTTGGCACAAGGGTAGAGTGGGCCAATACCCTTAGGTGTTTTTTTTCATTTTATTCATATCTGCTTCTAAAATGATTTTATTGAGGTTTTATTGCAATTTTTGGACCACAACTTTATATTTAGGCCCCCTGTACCATGGTATTACATCCAAATGACCTGAAATTTAGCACAGAGGTGCCCTAGGTACTTATTCAAAGGATCCATGCATAATATTTGGTATAAATCACTTCAAAATGGCTCATTATGGAGGTTTTTGTGGGAGAATTTTGGATTTGTGAGGTGGAAGTGCCGAGGTCAACGACCTCTAGGTCATTCTGGAAGCCACAGGTGTTTCTGGTAGATCCAATCATCTACATACCTACCTAGTCTATGTTCCTCCAGGTGGTTGGGGGGACAAGGTAAATCTAATTAATTATTAGCCAATGAGCAAGGTTATTTTGCTGGAAGAGTCCATTGTTGGTCAGGGGGGTGTTTTTTAAAATTTACTTTAAGACTTTGGTGATAATGCCAATGCTTTTTTTAGCGGAAGTGTTTTTGCACTGATCCACTTGACATAAGGCTACTGCTGGGACAGTCCATTTTTGCACATAGGGGGGATTTTTAAAAAATTCATTTTTGGACATGGGTGATGATTCCGAATTCCATTTGTTGAATGGAACTTGACCCCACCTGAAGACTGTACCTGAGGATTCGGCAGCCAATCAGCAAGCCTGATGTAATATGGATGAGTCCATTCATGCACAGGGGACTATTAAAAAAATTCAGTTTTGGACTGGGTTGCTTATTATAGAAAAGGCCATGTATTTCTGGACTTTGGTGATTATGTCAAAGTCCTATTTTAGCGGATGTATTTTTGGATCGCTCCACTTTGCACAGGGGTATAACAGGTAGAGTCCATTCTTGCAAAGGGGGGGATTTCTTTCAAATTCAGTTTTGGACGGCTGATGATTCAAAATTCCATTTCTTAGCGGAAGTGTTTTTGGACTGGTCTATCTTACCCTTCTACATTGGGTGCACTTGAGTCCATTCTTGCAGGGGAGGGGGTTGTACGATTCATTTTTGCTCATACGTGTAATTAGTAGCTTAGGATGCTTAGTCATCTTAAGCAGAAGAGTTCCATTTTTGCACATGGGTGATTTTGGAATAGTCCATTGTTGCTTGGGGAAGGAGATGGCTGAAATATGCTGTATTTGCTCTCAAGCAAATGTCGGCCTTTCTAGTATATTTTTCTGATACATATTCAAGTATGACCGTCTCAACGCACATATGTGAACTGACTACGTAAAGAGACACTGTACCTACATGTACAATATATGGTACAAGGGGTTATTGTTAATTTTCGGGTCTCACCCAGAAGTCATGTGCATAACGACCACATTTTGGCCACGTCAAAAGACAACTAGGGATCATTGTAACAGTTCTGAAAAAAAACCTCTGATATCACCGAGTGTCCAAATTTGAGCAAACAAATATATTTTGCTTTGAAACTCTTTGTACTGATACACCAGTATTTGTCTTTGACACTGTACAACAATCATGGAGGTACTGACAAATAAAGTGTTAAGTAATTATTCTTACAAGTTTGTCATTAATACTCATTCTTGAGTCATCTTTAGGCACTTTTACTTTGTTATGACATTTGATAGTGACACACCATCGCAAAAAAAACAAACATTTTAAGACCATGTTGATTTGATTAATATACAGATGACATCCTCTGGGAACCCTTAAACTGGTGTGAGCATGCAAATAAAAAAACTTGGCCCAAAAAAGTTGCCTTCAATAAGAATAGGAAAAGTAAGTGGTCATCAGGAAGGTTGAACAAATGACGGAACACATAGCCGATGGTATACCGAACAATAGATTCATTACTTTTGTTCTTTCACATATTCTTCAACTTTGGGACTGGCTTTGACATTCTACAAATTAGTAGCCATTTTTTAAAAAATATATATGAATTTTTTTTGCAATTTACCAGACATATTTAGCTGCTACTTTGTACAATTTACAGTATTGTTGAATTTCTCGGAAGTGGCCAAAAATTGATGCATGTGCTGATGTCATCCAAACTATTATCAAATCAATATGGCTTAACATGATAATACAATTATATATTATAATAATATAGAAAACACCTTTTTGTTCTTGCATTTGAAAAAAAGTAGCGCTTGACTAGAACCTCAATGTCAAAATAAAGTCAGAGGGAAAATTCCGTACCATCGTACACACAGCGTTGGAAATTGCATGTAAAATGCGAAATGTGTGACAGTCAGATACAAGTATTCCCATCATCCCCCTATTATCATCTGGACTTCTTGCTATATAGCCAAGGGTGACTGTTTTCGATAAAACTTGAGAGAACCAGTGAAATAAACAACAGTACTAGTATGGCCTTATAGACAGTCACCATATTGAATTGGTTCTGACTGTAGGTGGGTTTACACACACGTTTTTAAGTCTACTTTAGAGATGAATCAAACGTGTTCTGTTTACAGCCACACTATTGCCTTGCATTGAATTATTCCTACCTTTCACAACAAGGTGCACACAACTTTTAACAGAAAATGTATGGCATGTAGAGTAAGAAACCATTTTTAAATTTGCGCCAAGTGTCTTCACTGACTTTCGTATTACTCCACTTTGTGGATTTACACACAAGAAAAAAGGAGCTGACTCACAAAGCTTGTGTAAACCCAACCAATAGCTTGACACTGACACCTGGTACCTCACAGCTGATAACTCAGAGATTTCTAATTCAAGTCGGGGGTTAGGACAACTTGCTTGGGGCTACATGGTCTATCCCATAAAATGGGGGTCTTGTGTTCCAAGAGGTGCTCAATCGCACTAACGGGGAAGGGCTAGCAACCCCCTCAGTCTATGCAACATTTGCTACCACCACAAAGCAGATGTCAAGTATACAGTATGCAATTGACAATCAAGAAAAGTTCAAGAAGTGCTACCTCACAATAGTTTACCTTATACCTATGTCCAGCAGCTTAACTTTGCTAACAAAAATAGACAGTCAGTAACTATTTCCACATTGAATTGTTGACAAGATTGTGCACGTAATACCAAGCTTAACACAAGTTACAAACAAATCAACCGTTACAACTGGACAAGATATGAAGCTCATTTTATTTCATTTTGTTGTAGAAAATGAGAAGAAAATTTCATTTCATTCTTAAAACATTTGCCAATGAGCTCCATGTCTTCCCAAGTGTAGAGATAAGACTTATTTTCCAAATAAGGCCACGCTGTCTTAACTTTATGGATGACATCCTCTGGCAACCCCAAGACTAATCCATGAGGGCCATAAAATAAAAATCCAGCAAAAAAAAATAAATACTGCTAATTATAAACCACAGAACTGAACATTCTGTCCATTCTTTCCTAGGCTTGGTCTGTCTAATGTCTTATGTAAGACTAATGATCGTCACCATTTCAATAAATGTTTTCTCGCCATTCTTGTTTAAAGACTGGAACAAGGGCGCTGTGGCCCCATGCCCTGACCATATTCCCCCTTACCTGGAGAACAAATTGTCTGGCAAGCATAATTTTCTGACCAGAAATGCTATTGGTTCAAAATGTGGCCAATTAGTTTCTCTTTACTTGAGGAACAGGTAAAAATCAATGCATGCATGGATGTCATTCATAAACTTAAGTCAGTGTGCCCTAACTTGACATACTCTTCGAGTCAGCCACACACTTTATATCATTCTACAGTCATGGACAGACAGACACAACAGTTAGCAGCACAGCTCAGCTTTGCTCTTCACTCATCAGTATTTTCTCATCATGTCCTGAAGCAGGATAGTTTTTACATAATAGTGACATAAACAGAGGTAACAATTATCAGTAGATACACTGTTAGCTTGTCATAGAGTACATGTATACCATTTGAATTAAAGGTAGAAAATTGGTATTTTGGGTTATCTTTAAATCAACATTCTCCAACACAGATTTAATCCCATGTCCTAGAACTGCTTATGCATTTTTCTGAAGGACACATTATACGGACCAGCAAGAAATAGGCCATGTAAGAATATCCCTGTAGACAACTGTTGCTACATCTAGGACATAGGAGAATTCTTTTACACATTCAGTCAGTCAACCGGTATGTACCTTCCTTACATTTCTCCCACATATCTTCCTCAGAGCTTAGAAGCTCTTCTCTGGCTGCTATATGTAGACTATGTAGGTGGTGCTTTTGAGGCAAGAACACAATCCTAAATGTGGCTAAACTTGTATACCCCTCATCCCTGTTCATTACTAGGGTTGACTTTCTTATCCAGACCGCCTCCTTGATCCAAAGACTGGACTCCATTTAGAAGCTATTATTAGAAAGATCTGACAGACATTGAAACTTAAGCCAGGTAAGAACATTCTGGTTGTGTTTAAGAATTCTCCTATATTCTACCAACCTACTAGTAATGAAATTATTTTTGGATATGCCTGTAGTAAGATGAGTCCGGTCCTGTGTTCAAGTCTTAGTCCTGACCAGTTTAAAGCCGTGTTCTGTGTTCAAGTCTTAGTCCTGACCAGTTTAAAGCCGTGTCCTGTGTTCAGTAGTACCGGAGGCAGCCACTGCATCTTCTTTCTCTTCAAACACTTGAACAACCAATCACAGCAGCAGAGCAGCTCCACCTCGCCCCCCTGGCACCACGTGGCCACACGGACCAACGGTCGCGTCGCTCGCGGGAAGTGGCTCTCCCAGTGCTGCGCCACGTCCTCTTCTGACGGCGAATGGAAGTGGAAATCCGTCCAACATCGAGACACGGCGTACACGGCTTTGATAGTCCTGCCCTCTGCGGCCCAGTTGGTGCCGATATCGTCGCTACAGTTGTACGCGACCCACTCCTTGGTGAACTCCCCTACCTGTGTGGCCATCTCTGGGTCGTCTCTCTTACTCTGCTGGTACGACTGAATGGCTACGTACACACCGTCCAACCGTCTGACCTGTGAACACAGACAAGTAAGATACAGGCAATCAGAGATGGCAGACTTCACCCCCCGGCCTCATACTCTGCTGGTACGACTGAATGGCTACGTACACACCGTCCAACCGTCTGACCTGGGAACACAGACAAGTAAGATACAGGCAATCAGAGATGGCAGACTTCACCCCCTGGCCTCATACTCTGCTGGTACGACTGAATGGCTATATAAACACCATCCAACCGTCTGACCTGCGAACACAGACAAGTAAGATAGAGGCAATCAGAGATGGCAGACTTCACCCCCCAGCCCCATACTCTGCTGGTACGACTGAATGGCTACATAAACACCATCCAACCGTCTGACCTGGGAACACAGACAAGTAAGACACAGGCAATCAGAGATGGCAGACTTCACCCCCCAGCCCCATACTCTGCTGGTACGACTGAATGGCTACATAAACACCATCCAACCGTCTGACCTGCGAACACAGACAAGTAAGATACAGGCAATCAGAGATGGCAGACTTCACCCCCCAGCCCCATACTCTGCTGGTACGACTGAATGGCTACATAAACACCATCCAACTGTCGAACCTGGGAACACAGACAAGTAAGATACAGGCAATCAGAGATGGCAGACTTCACCCCCTGCCTTTCATGCTCTTCTGGTACGACTGAATGGCTATATAAACACCATCCAACTGTGTCTTACTTCAACAAAAATCAGAGATGGCAGACTTCACCCCCTGGCCTCATAATGCTGGTACGACTGAATAGCGATGTGAACACCGTCCAACTGTCTGACTTGCGAATACAGACAAGTAATTACAAGATAGAGGCAATCAGGGATGGCAGACTTCACCCCCCGGCCTCATACTCTGCTGGTACGACTGAATGGCTACTACTAGTACATAAACACCATCCAACTGTCTTACTTCAACAATCAGAGATGACAGACTTCACCCCCCAACACCCCCCACCCCGGCCTCATACTCTGCTGGTACAAATTTAATAATGAATAGCCATTGAAACACCGCACAACTGTCTTTCTTCACATTCAACATAGACAAGTAAAAAAATACAACTTATTACAACAAATCAGGGATGGCAGACTTCATCCCCCTATCCAGAAGCTTAAGGCTTTGAAAGCTACACACAAGGAAAGACAGGGTAATATGGATAACCCTAGGTATGTATACATTGTCAATTCAAAAGATTTAGAACATGAATAAGAGCAAACAAACAAACAAACAGAAAATCACTGAGGACAATTCTGTGCATGTGAGGTAGGGATTCACAGTAGGGCTGGTACCTCAGGTGAATTATGGAATATACCATGCTGTACTTCATTTGATTTCTTATACCCAACCAAAAACATACGTTTCAATGTGCCAGAAAATTTGGTGTCCTTGAACAGAAAAATTGCAAATACAGCAAAATTTCAACATCAAATATTTAAATCTACAATGGCACATTCAGTGCACTGGAAGTGCGTTCAAATTCTTCTGAGCATCTGAGCGACAGTAGAACCACGGTCAAAAACACCCGTATTGAATGTCATCCCAGGTAGCCCAGGAATGACATAACTTATACGATATGTTTGTCATGGAAATGATTAGCAGTCCAAGAGTGAAACTTCATCAGGGCATCTACAATTAGACACAGACTACCTAATGCATATGAAACCCATCTGTCTTACCTGTCGCACCCAGTGGTGACCGTTATCCGTATCCAGGATGATGATGAGACGGGAGCCGGCATCGCTGTTTGTCTCCTTCCACCAATCCAGCAGGGTGTCCAGCTTTAACGATGCCGTACCTTAGGGGAGGGGGGTGGTGAAGCAAACAGTTACTCCAGGTAACATGCATGGGTGCCAGGGTTTGAAATACACATACTTAACTAATGCAATTTGCATGTAATTTTTGAGATTTGCACGCAACAATCTTGCATGTTGAAAATGCCTGGCCTATAGTAGAAATACTGAGGCCACAGTGCCTTTGTTTGTCTGACGAGGATTGTCACCAGTCGTCAGTAGGTGTTATAAATACATTAATCAAATTTGGCTTTGCTGCAAACTTACATGCTGATTATGTGGATATCTTTCCAAGATTTCGAGTTCTGTCTATATTTTCATGTGCCGATTTCTGTCCGTCAAATTTTCAAAAGTGACAGAATGGCCCAGACTTGTATCCATCCTGAGCAGCAAAATTCTGCCAAAGGACGGAATGATGGATGCTGGCTAGAACATTGC
>NC_049983.1:4497191-4517936 GCF_000003815.2 Branchiostoma floridae
TCTAAGCAAAAAAAAAAGTCTTTTGATTCCTGGGTGCCCAGGGCAAAAGTGGGTTAGCCTGGGTCAATCCGGGGAGTACAATGTAGTTCGCTCCGGCATTCATTATATACTATATACATGTACAGTCACTTCTAGCTCTGATGTTCATTATACACTATATACAGTCGCTTCTCTGCCATCTGGGAACCTGGTCCAAAGTTTGGTCCCTACACATGAGCGAATTATGGAGTGGGTTCAAGCGATCGTTCGAACAGGCGTTCCAACACCGGACAAGCTCTCCGTCTGCTTGTGGAGGCCTGTTGTCATCAAATGAACGCTCTAGAACCTATTCCTTGCTTCACTCATTACTTGACGTTAGCACCAAACGGTTTGAATGTGCAGGTATCCAGATCAGGGATCGAAATACTTTTTTATTGCTATACATGCAAAATTGCAAGTTGGCAAAAATTTTACGTGCAATTTAAAATATTTACATGCAAAATACAACTAGTCTATACTGCAACGTTCTAGCCACCATCCATCATTCTGTACTTTGGTGGAATGTTGCTGCTCTGGATGGATAAGAATTTCGCCCATTCTGTCACTGTTGATGGACTAAAATTGGCACATGAAAATATAGACAGAACTGCAAATTTTGGAAAGATATCCACATAATCAGCATGTTAGTTTGCAGCAAAGCCGAAGTTGATTGTTTATAACACCTACTGACGACCGGTGATGATCCCCGTCAGACAAAGGCATCGTGGCCTCAGTATTTTTACTATATGTATTTTCAACATGCAAGATTGCAAGTTCAGAAAATTTTTACATGCAAATCTCAAAAATTATGAGCAAATTGCAAGTTAAGTATGTCTATTTCGAACCCTGCAGATGGATAGCAGACGTGAACATAGGAGCGAACTAATATCCGGATGGTACCCTGGCTAAAAGTGGGTACCAGTACAGAAAATTCAGGTACATGTGTGCTTCAGATCCAGCGATTTGCGTCCAGTAGACACAGGGTCAATATTTTACAATTTGGTTTCGCATGTGATTTTTTTTTTCTGGTGAAAATCATTCTTTGTTCATATGCATCAGTGCAAGTTGAACCAAAAACGTATTCCAGAGCCAATCCACCTTGACACTATATTCTGTATCAAAAATAAGATCTACATATTGTATGCACCATTCCTTCCCTCAATGATAGTGCTTATGTGGAAATAAGCCACACATTGAGCCACCACGCCACACCAAAACCGTTTAACGACCCAACATAATAATGTTGCACAGTCCGACCAACCTGGTGTGGTATCGCCCGCGGCCTTAAGACCTGGTAGTGAGGAGGGAGGGAGTAAGGATATATACAGGTACTAGTACATTTGTATTGTACAAAACTGGAACAATCAACATCACCCAGAGTCAAAAGGGCACCACCCCTGAGGTGTGGCCAAAAAAAATCTCACAGTTTACGGTCTCATTCATGAGTTTCCTTTGCACTGTAATTATATAATTCCTCCAATCAGTAAACACAGGGTTTTATTACGTGGGCCTTTTTAGATCAGTTGGGCTGGCTAAAATGGAATTTCCCACGGTCCCACCACTGTAAACACGCTTTCATGCAGCTGTTTACTTTCGGTACTAGCTCTTTCAGGTGCACTGCCCACTTCCAAAAAGTGTGTGTGAAAATATGATTCCTAGTGGACTTTAAAAATTTTTTGAAACTTTATACTTTACAGTTTGAAAAGAAGCTGACATATTATGGAAGTAAGTATCATAGATATCATTACATTCTACATTGATACATACACAACAGCACGGTACAGGAGAATACAAAACAGTACAGGACATTCAACAAGCCAACACAAAAAAGGCTCACCCAATTTTTCGACATATCAGACAACTCAAGTTATTGTCAATGCAAGGACTATAACAAATCTACCCTGAACTGAGACGGTGGGCGCCATACAATAGCAGGGCTCAAAATACTTTTTTCTGCATACCTGCACTGGTGCAGGTAACACTGAAAATTACCTGCACCAGACAAATTTTACCTGCACCACTATGAATTTAGGAAGTATGGATCATACTAAAATTGTTCAGGAACTATAGCTATTTTTTCTGTTATACTTTATAAGTGGTAACAGTCAATGCAGCTAATAACAATCCAGATACACCTACATCATACTATTCATAGGACATTTATGTATAAAACCCAGTACATGGACCAGTGCAGGTTAGGTGCAGGTAGACACCAGAAATACCTGCACAGCTCCAATTTTACCTGCACTAACCTGCATATACCCAGTACATGGACCAGTGCAGGTTAGGTGCAGGTAGACATCAGAAATACCTGCACAGCTCCAATTTTACCTGCACTAAGGTGCATATGCAGGTGGTATTTCGAGCCCTGAATAGACTTTCTGCAAATTACAATCCACTGCTCACAGAGTCACATGTTCTATCCACACACATGTAATGTGATGTTACAGAAGCAGTGGATTGTTCATTCCTTGACAAAGTCTGGTCTTCTAATGTCAAACATTGGAAACGTTCAAATTTTTGTGTTGGAAATTAAAGCTTAACTTTGATCCTGAATGACAATTCTACTTAGTCTAACACAAATGCATTCTCCATCCAATGGCGAAACTGCCTGTCTGGATGTACCCTGCTACAATGTATCTCACCGTCACTCTTTGTTCTTGTGGGCATCGCCACTAACCAGCTGTCAGCCAATCACAGAATAGGCCTTTCAGTTTTCAAAAGGGATTTTGCATATACATGTATAAGAGTAAGCTCATTAATATTTATAAGCAGGGTGGTCAGGAACTAAGGGAGACGGTTGAGAAAACGGGGTACATCCAGACAGGCGGTTTCACTGTTGGATGTCCCTGCATAGGAGGATGATACAAATGAAGTTTGAAGTGAACATGAGTTATAGTGTACATACCTGACAGTGCCAGGTCCCCACCAGGATGCATGTGTCCGCTGTAGTACACCACGTACGAGTCGAAGCGGGGCCCGTCGGGGGTGTGGCGCTCAAACAGGGCCTTGAGTTTGGATTCCACGGACTCGAGCGTGAGGCCGCTGGTGGAGTAGTCGCAGCCGAACGTCTCCACGAGATGGTGCGTGAAGAAGCGCTGCATGCTGTTCAGGATGTCTGTGGACTGGCTCATGTAGTCCTGCAGGGCACTGGTGGGGAGCAGCAGCACATCACCCTCAGGGCTGCAGGAATAATACAGGGTAGGGTGAGATTGTACTGGAGGGGAGCAGCAGCACATCACCCTCAGGGCTGCAGGGATAATACAGGGTAGGGTGAGATTGTACTGGAGGGGAGCAGCAGCACATCACCCTCAGGGCTGCAGGGATAATACAGGGTAGGGTGAGATTGTACTGGAGGGGAGCAGCAGCACATCACCCTCAGGGCTGCAGGAATAATACAGGGTAGGGTGAGTGAGATTGTACTGGAGGGGAGGAGCAGCACATCACCCTCATGGCTGCAGGGATAATACAGGGTAGGGTGAGTGAGATTGTACTGGAGGGGAGGAGCACCACCTCACCCTCAGGGCTGCAGGAATAATACAGGGTAGGGTGAGATTGTACTGGAGGGGAGCAGCAGCACATCACCCTCAGGGCTGCAAGAATAATGCAGAGCCGGGTGAGATTGTACTAGAGGGGAGCAGCACCACATCACCCTCAGGGCTGCAGGAATAATACAGGGTAGGGTGAGATTGTACTGGAGGGGAGCAGCAGCACATCACCCTCAGGGCTGCAGGAATAATACAGGGTAGGGTGAGATTGTACTGGAGGGGAGCAGCAGCACATCACCCTCAGGGCTGCAGGAATAATACAGGGTAGGGTGAGATTGTACTGGAGGGGAGGAGCAGCACATCACCCTCAGGGCTGCAGGGATAATACAGGGTAGGGTGAGATTGTACTGGAGGGGAGGAGCAGCACATCACCCTCAGGGCTGCAGGGATAGTATTAATACAATAGTAAGGATGTCTATAGACTGGCTCATGTAGTCCTGCAGGGCACTGGTGGGGAGGAGCAGCACTTCACCCTCAGGGCTGCAGGGATAATACAGGGTAGGGTGAGATTGTACTGGAGGGGAGCAGCAGCACATCACCCTCAGGGCTGCAGGGATAATACATCACAAAACTAAGAATCAGTTGTCACAAATTACGAATCGAATCAGGAAGACATAACCACACTCCTCTAGAGCAAAGAATATGCCAATTTTGTAGTTTAGGCAAAGTAGAAGATGAAGTACATTTTACTATGGATTGTCCTTTGTATGATAGCGATAGGAGCATTTTATGACTACTAATGTGTTAAGTAAATATCCCCACTTTAGGTACTTGAATAGTAAAGAGAAATTGATATTCCTGACAGCTTTTGATAAACCAACTCTAACCAACCATACAGCTAGCTACATTTATACAATTACCAAGAAGCGAGAGGAAGTCGAATGTCCTACAATAAATTAGATGCATATCTGCATATATAGATATATATAGATGTGTATGATTGTTTCCATTGTTACAAATATGTGTTTCTTACCATGTGACCTGTACTTAGCCCAGTGGGGCAAAAATGTGCAATAAAGGTCTTCATTTAAAAAATATAAAAAATACAGGGTAGGGTTAGATTGCTTAATCTAACTAGAAAGGCAACATTTTTGAAAAAATGCAGGATGTGGGCGAAGGGAAAAGAAAGGAAAAATCGCAAGAAAAGAAACAACTAGAATGACAACATTTTCGCGAAAATGCAGCAAGTCTTTCCCGTGGCCTTTTTTTGAAGTTTAAGTCAAACTACCTTACACACAATAGTAATTGCCATTAGGTGCCCCGTATTCTCGGTTCACCCCTATTCTCGGCCTTTACCTGACGTCACGGGTTGTGCTGTGTAGCAATTATAAAGCTGAAATTCATGATCAGGTTCAGGTCCGGTACCGTAGCCTCCATTCCAAATTTGACTTAACGCCGCAGGCGACAGACATCGACGATACAGTATTTGGCTGCCGCGGCCGGTATGGTCCGAGGCGTTGACGAGCCCCCCTCCCCACATGGACCGTCCGACCGTTTAAACGCCGTCTTTTGAGGGCAATTAAAAAATAAATAAAAAGGCGTGTAAACTGAACGATGCTCTGTTTGCAAGATAAAATTGTTGTAAATATCAAAAAAGAAAAAAAAAAAGGACAACTAAAAGAAAGTTGTTCCCGCCCGGAATCGAACCAGGGTTGACCTAGCGAAAAAAACGCAATCGTGGCTGGTGCTTTAGCCATTCGGCCAAGCTTACCGTAACGTTATTGCCGGCATTTTAACAGGTAACATGTATACAAATGCAATGCGTAGCTTGAACACGTCCGTTCACTGTTTAATTTGCAAGATTCCAAGGTCCCATTTTCTGAAGATAATGTTTTTCTGTGCAAATTTATCAATCTTGTTCATTCCGTGGCGGGCAACTTCTTCCTTGAGCGCCTGTTTGGTCGAATGCATGGCCGATTTACTGCCGCGTCTCAGCTGCTATTATAAAACTGGATGCCGAATGACATTTTGTGTTCTCTGCGTTGATAGGTCCAGCTCTGACGTACACCCGAGACAGTCTGAATTTAGGCCAATCAAAAAGCTGGGAACGCGGAGTATTTGCTAACAGCTTCCATTTTTCTGAGTTTTGATTGGCTATTATCAAAATGGATGCCGATTGTGTCCTGCGCGTTGATAGGTTCACCTCTGACGTACAACCGAGAAAGTGCGACTTTAGGCCAATCAAAAAGCTTGAAACATGGAGTACATGGAGGCTTCCATTTGTTTCTGATTTCCGGTGAAATACTTGTAAGAAAACTATATGTGTGGCTTCGCCCACATAATTACATGGTACATGGGGAGCTTACTCAGCTTAGTAGTAGAAAAGTCTGATTTAGTGATTACTGAATACTATTTCTAAGTTCATGTATTTTGCATTCAAATTGTACATTTTTGTTCTGTTTTCTCCTTTGTCGTTTAGTTCCTTTTGCATATAGTGGCAGTCTGACTGACTGACTGACAGTATTAGTGGTAGAATACTTTTTGGTGTGCACCAAACTACTTGTTAGTAGTGGGTACTAAAGTGATATGGCAAACATATATTATATACTCAAATTATCATCTATCAATTGGAAAATAACACCCCTTCTGAAGTTTAGGGTACCTTTGAGATCCAGGAAAGTTGCCTTTCTTTACTTCATTACATGTAGACTTGTGTACTAGTACTAGTAGTAGATTACATACAATGTATGTATGTCTTGTAATTGCTTGCTAGGATGCACATGCGGTTTAAGCATAACTCATCAAGAACCTAGAACCTATTACAATTATCAAAAGCAAGAAGTTAATTATAAATTGTAGTAAACTAGTACCAATAACTTATCATAAATTCATATTTCTAGACATCTCACCTGTATGAGTTGGATGGCGCCACCATGGCGTATCCGATACACGTGCCCCCGACACTCCTCCCCAGGTCGTGCAGGAGGCCGTGTATTGTGATCTCTACGGGCAGAACAATGAACAGGAAGGCGAAAAACATGGTGTTTGTCGCCTGCCACGACACCGCGGCGAGCATCCACGTACTGAATATCGTACACAGCGCCAGTCTCTCCGATATCTGGCTGAAGTGTCGCACTCCCTTCGAGGCCATGATACGCGTCATGTTCTTGGTATCTTCTCCGTACGCTTTGTACACCAGTACGCATTCGTTCAACTTGCGCGAGAAAACCCAGCAAGTCACGATGAAGACGATGTGGAAGCAGATCCAGAGGATTCCAAAAATGACGAATCCGGGAATGACGAAAAATAACTCTTGGAAGTGCCGGACAATCATGCCAGAGAAAACCATGAACGTGATGTCTACTACCACAGTGACTAGGATCACTAATCGTTTAACGTGTTTACTTTGGAATATATACCACTGCCATCTCTCCACAGTCGTAAGGTTGGAGAAATAGATGTCTAGCAGCGGTGCTATGCAGAGGCGACCAGCGAAACACGACGCCGCGTACGGATTGATGGTCTTTTTGAGCGTGGGAAAGAAAATTGCTATCGACAGTGCTAGGAAGACGGTGAAGTTCGGGACGGCAAGAAGCGCCTTTTTCCGCATGGCGATAAGCCCCAGGGCAAATGCGACCGAAAGGAAACACACATCCGCCCACTTCTGTCCGAGTAAAATCGTGGCCGTGGCAAACCCGGCTGTTTCCATCAGCTCACTGTTGGTGAGCAGATTGGAGGTGTATTTGATGTAGTTACAAGTTCTTTCCACCATCGCCCAGAACAACGACAGTCCGACGCTAGTCATCAGCAAAATGTTCATCACTTCCTCTTTCTCGTCGTAGCGAAAGCTCTCGTTTTCCGTGAACGCCATCATTCCCAACAAGCAGCCGAACCAGAGGTGGGCCAGGCTCTCGCTGAAGTACTCCATACTGAAGTAGTAGTGTAGGGCCATGGCGATAGCAAACACGAATAGTCCGCCCAACGCCACCACGAGCACGAACACTTCCTCCGTGGCCTCCCATCGCGTGTAGAGTCCGAGTGAGATGGCGACCAGCAGGACCAGACTGGGCAGGAAGCCCAGGTAACGAATGCTGAAGTGCATCTTTCGAATCTCCTTCATTTTGATCATCAGCGTGGCACTGGCATGGCTAAAGAAGTATCGTACTGATCGATTCATAGAGACGCCATTGTTCAGCTTCTACTGTCGTAACGTCATATTTGTGGATGATGCAAACTGTGGTCCTAGAACAGAGAAAAATTTATTGCAGGACAATTGTAACAGGAGCAGTTGATCATGAACTAATAATTAATATCTAACAATTACAATCAATGACGACAGTAAAGACACCATATTTATGCATACTAGTAATAATCTAAACATTATGCTGACAATGCTGGAATGTATAACTAGAATTCGAAGTTAGTAGAACATAATTTGTCTCCTTTTTGCATAGAGTTCAAGGTATATGAGCAGGGCATTACATGTTAATGGTTGAATATCTCTATTTTGTATGTGGTGATAATGCATCAGTTTTACATGCATATGCAATTGACTGTAAAAATTTTTGTCAGTCATCATAAGTTGGACAAATCATTGTGAAGAGGAATATCATGATGGCATGTGATTTTATACTAAATTATAGTGTGATTGTTTAAAGATGTGTTTTGATGTTGTTATAATGTTGTGATGTGTTTGTTATTGTTAAACGTTACGTAACTTTCCCCGAGGTTACCTGGAAAAATAGGTTACTGACCAGGATTGTAAATATTAATGTTCTGCTTGGAGTTGTTGATCATAACTTTCTTATAGTGATGTCCCAACGTGAAAATATCTGCCCTATAATTTCTAAACTCCACAAATTGTTGCCCTCTGCACTAGCCTCCTTAGCTTCCCTATATACTAGTAGTCTTCCAAACCTTAAAGAAAAAACGTCTGTTGCTTGAGTGAAAATATCATGTCAAAGTCACATACAATGTTAATGTTAAATTTATCATTAGGTTTAAACAAGGAGGTTGAACCTAAGAAATAACCTCCTTTACTTCAAACAAGTCGTCCTTAGTTAAAACAAGGAGGTTAAAAGAGACCTCTGCTCTGGCCTTGGTTAAAACACAATTCCGAAAACTAATTGATAATCACTTACACATAACTTTTCAACAAGAATAATACAAGCCGTAACAGCTATAGAACACCAAAATGTGGAGTGGTAGCAAATAAAGAATTCCAACGTCCTATAAACATACCAGATTTCTTCTGAACTCTACTCTTGTTTTTCTCACCAAAAACGCCAGAGTCCGCCATGTTGGATCAGGTGTGTGGACTGTACCATGCTGGGGTTACGGGGGGTGGCAGGTTTCTCATAGTGAAAACAAAGCACCTCCTAGCGACCGAAATAAAGTTTGCACAATAAGTGTGGTCGATGCTATTTGAAGTATTTCCGTTGTTTTTTTTGCGTCATTGGAAAGCTTGTGTTTCGACCCAAATATATCCATAAACAACTTGTTATGTTTGCAAATTCATAGAACAAGCACCAGACCTGCATTTTGTATTGGATGGTGAAAGTATATTCCCTGCTACTGCTAGTATCCGAAGATATGTCTTGTTGTTTATGGTAGTTATACCACCAACATTAAACTGTTAAACACGACAAACATGTGACAATAATAATGAGCAGTGATAAACATTATTGTAAAGAGAGACTACTCGAATGTTAACTTATGGTAAAGTTGGCTATATTTAAACTGGTTGGGCTTGACTTCTACTTTGGAAGCAGAGAAAGACGAAAAGCCCCTTTTTTCTACGATTTGTAGACAGGAGGCAGTCGATAGTTAATGTTGAAGTTGAGTTGTTTCGGAGTGGTTGGGAGTAAGTCGTGTAGGCGTGTGCAATCGCAAGTGTGATGATTTCCTGTCGTGTGTCGATCGCGGTCAGAAAATAATATGACGCATTTCGGCATAAGATTCAAATAGCTTTTAAGACTCGCTACTGCAACATTTTTACTCGTCAAAAAGACTTTTAAGTGTACTAGTATCTCCGGCTGAACATGGTCCTAAACTTTAGGACCATGTTCAGTCGGAGATACTAGTACACTGTCAGTTCGTTTGCATTTCATACCCGGTAAACTGCGGCTCATGACGTATCAAACTAGATTGGTACTGGCGTATTTATATGATCCACTAACATTCTGACTATTTTTAAAAGTCTGGTGAATTTTCAATATGCTCGCTCTCCTCAAAAACGGAACCTAAATTTAACCGCCCTATCCGAGTGACATCCCTACAGGAAGCTAGTACTCATGTACTCAATAACTCGAAATTTGTGAGTCAACCACCCTAACCACAAGGACACTGTGCCACCACGAAACTTGACGCTTATCTGCGCTTAAGCTTGGTCATTGTTTGCAGTGAGGTTGTGGCTAGCTACTCACCAAAGAATGGATTTGGCTGTATTACGCGCCTTTTGGGGACATTCTATCTTATTGCTAACCTTAGCTTGTAAAGTAAGGACTACCCCGTGTTAGGTAAATACGCGACAACGTGTATGTGCTCACGCGTCAAAAGTGTATCAACCAAGAAGCGACACCTACTGTCGCATTGTTAACTACAAACTCGTAGGACCACTTTTCAGCAGCTATCTACCATTAGATAAGAAACATGGCGTCAGGCTACCCAGTCACACAACAGCCCGGGTATGGAGGTTACCCCCCTCAGGGACAAGGGTACCCACCCCCTCAGCAAGGGTACCCCCCTGGCTATGGAGGACCACAGGTGGCTCAAGTCGCGGCGCCGCAGATGGCGGCAGGCCCGGGGCAGGTGTGGATGCAGGCCCCCCGTGCACCTGTAGGCTGTCCGCCAGGCTTGGAGTACCTGGCACAGGTACGTACAACTTGTGAGACGTTACAATGGGGAACTGGTGGTTGTTTCTGTACCTTATTCACCTTGTAGACAGACAGTAGGTACCCATCTGAGTAGTGAGGCTGTTATAACGTGGTCGAGGCACCTCCTCGTACACGGGACCCCTATTTTACGTCCCTTCAGAAAGACGAATGCATGCAGCTCCAACCCGGGTGTCGTTCCTCGGTTTCAAATCGGGGTGTCACAGTTTACCAACTAGCAGACAACTATGAAGTTACTACCAATTGAGGTATATGCTAGGGACACCTTAAAGTTATGGCCATTTCCTTAAAATGCCCGTCACATATTATTTTTTGTCGAGTCATTTAGTGTTGACGGAAATCACTTTTTAGGTTCTATAAATGAATGCTGAATAATTCTCAAGGGACATAAGATATTTCTCGAACTAAGACAAGCCACCGTACCATTTGTTTATTATTGTGAATATAAATGAATAATTTCATTGCAATTTCTTCCCAAATGCAGACGATTTCTTCCCAGACGCGCATAAAACCTTGAGCGGTATATCATGTAACTCGTTGTCTAGTACTAGTCCAAAGGCTGTCTCTAAATTCAAACTTATATTGGGTTTGACATTTGAGTCACTGAAAAACGAGGAAGCCACTTTCTCTGTGATTTGTTTATTTCGTTATAGAGTAGTTTTCTTTTTGTTTTGCCTGTAAATGCGCGGAGAAATGTAAGAAGAAAGCAATGACCTCGATGCAGCAGGTACTAGTATATGTATATGTGATGACACGTCAGGTTCCGTATTTCTGTAGCCTGAGGGTTGTGTACAACACGGGACCCGTCCGACTGCATCAATTATACATAGGCTGGGTGTGGTCGTTTAGCATATGAGTCAGGCCTTTCTCGGAAAGTTTAAAAGGGCGTGTTGTATCTTTTTGGCGCCAAACCTACAAATTAAAAAAATCTCCGTTTGTTTTGACATCATTTGTAACTAATTTCCAACCTATCACGTCATTTTTTTACTCCTTATTGCTTTAACATGTGGAAAAAATCAACATATCGCGTAATTTTTTTCACCTCAATTACTTTTTGTATAATTGCAATTGCAAATTCTTGCCCGAGGGCTAATTGCAACATTAACATGGCACATACGGAATACATACTAGTAGTAAACATTCATAAAATAAAAGACTTTGGTATAGATAACAATGGTGACAAGTGGAAACAAGTGACTATTCTAGCAATAATATGGACTGCTGAGAGCTACGATCTAAGTATTTGGGGCTTGACTTCTTTTCTGCCCTGGAAGCAGTGGAAGACGAAGTGTCCCACTGTATGAAAGCCCCTTGGTTACCCCCCCTCCCCCCCAGCGCACCCCCCCCCCCCCACGCACACACACACACATCCATTCAGTACACTAGGGTGGAAACCTAGCTGCGACCACGCTACCACCGAGCGATTTGAGAGTACTCAGCGAATTTCATACAAAAAACGATCGCTATCAAGTAGGATGGGGCCAAATCAATTAAGCCGCGCAAAATTCACTAGTTTGATTCTCTCACGACTCAACGAAGTTGCCGAGTAATAAGCTGTACGTAAAAAAAGGTGGCGGATAGTCGGTATCGGCCCCCGTCCTAGTCTGATTATGTAAATGAACCCTCCTTAACTCCTCATATGAAATAATAAATGTTGAAATCTTGACTACAGATCGACCAGTTGCTGGTAAAACAACAGGTGGAACTTCTGGAGGCCTTTGTTGGTATAGAAGGGAACAACAAGTACAAGATCAAGAACTCCATGGGACAGAAGGTGTACTTCGCGGCGGAGAAGAACGACTGCTGCTCCCGCCAGTGCTGTGGGAACGTCCGGTCGTTTGAGATGAAGGTGTACGACAACAACAAACAGGAGGTCATCCACTTCAGCCGGCCGCTGCGATGTATGAACTGTTGGGCCGTCTGTTGTCTTCAGGTGGGGAAAATAAAAGAATGAATTTTCATCAGAGTAGTGTAGATAAGAGTAAAGTACAGTAGAGTAGAGTAGAATGGAGTAAACTGTAGAGTATAGAGTGATGTAGAGTAGAGTGTACGTACACGTAGACTCGGTAGAGTTATAATCGTAGAGTGGAGTGGAGTATAGAGTACAGTAGAATAGAGTAGAGTGATATTAGAGTAGACTGTATAGAGTAAAGTATTAAACGTAGCGTTGAATGTGCGTATACGTAGACTCGGTAGAGTACAGTAGAGTGAAGTATGAGTAGAATGGAGTAGAGTAGAGAAGAGTATTGAGCAGAGCAGAGGAGATCATAGTAGTGTGTAGAGTAGCGTAAACTCGATAGAATAGAACAAAGTAGTAGTGCTGTGTACAGTAGAGCGGAGTACTTGATAGAATAGAGTTGAATAAAAAAGATATTGTGTAGTAAACTATGCCAGCGCAGAGAAGATTAGTGTAGAGCAGAGCAGAGATGAATAGAGTTGAGTAGATAAAAGAGGCGCATAAAGCAGCATATGGTGGATTAGAGCAACGTAGAGTAGAAAAGAACAGCGTAGAGTAGATCGGCGTGGAGCAGAGCAGAGTAGAGTAGCGTAGAGCATGAATAGGTCCCAAACGTTAATGATTTGTCATATGCAATGTATTATGTTTGGAATCGTATTGCTAGCAGCGACACCTGTGGAATAATACAAGTTAGTATTTCCTATCATAGTTGTAAATAAAGAACTTTTATATCCAGTGATTCTCCAACCTGATGAAATTACTCACGGATAAACTTTGCGCTCCATCATACCCTATGGTACAGCCTAAGTGATGCATGATCATGCATCACGCATGGCATGAGTTTCTACCATAGTCGTGTGAGTGTTACATCTCTGTTGTTGCCCCCTGCCTGTAGGAGTTGGAGGTGCAGGCCCCACCAGGCACCACGGTAGGGTGGGTGAAGCAGAGCTGGCACCCTTACCTGCCCAAGTTCACGGTGGAGGACGCCTCGGGACAGACCGTGCTGGTGATAGAAGGCCCGTGTCTCAGCTGCTCGTTCTGCGGAGATGTGGACTTCAAGGTTCTGTCAGCGGACGGAGATCAAAAGGCACGTGGTTCCCTGTAATCCTAGCCCCTACGCAGGGACATCCAACGGCGAAACCGCCTGTCTGCATGTACCCTGCTTTCTCAACCGTCACCCTTAGTTCCTGACCGCCCTGCTTATACATATTAATGAGCTTACCCTTATATATGCGAGACGCCTTTTGAAAAATGAAAGGCCGACAGGAACTAAGAGTGACGGTTGAGAAAGCAGGCCAGGGTACATCCAGACGGGCGGTTTCGCTGTTGGATGTCCCTGCGAAAGAGGATATTCCTTGTTAGGCTATCTTGATATGATATAATGGAAGACATCAGCATGCGTCAATTTGCGACCATTAAAAAATACTTCACTACCATACTACAGTTACACACAAATCACACAAAACAGCTTCAATATGAAGAACCAAGGAGCTTCATAAAAGCTCATCATATCAGGTGTTTGCTACACCGAGTATAAACCAATCCATCAAGCCGTTCTTGAATTATCTTGTTAACAGACAGAAAAACAGAAAGACGCACAGACAAATGTTACTGAAAATATAACCGCCATGAGTATTTCAAGGAGATAAAACGTTTCCTATGCTACAATGCTGACGTAATACCTATCCACAGGTGGGGAAGATCTCCAAACAGTGGAGCGGGCTGCTGAAGGAGGCCTTCACAGACGCAGACAACCTCGGCATCGAGTTCCCCATGGACTTGGACGTGAAAGTCAAGGCTACGCTCCTGGGTGCGCTCTTCCTCATCGACTTCATGTTCTTCGAGCAGGTCGGAGACGATGAGCAGAGGTCGTCCATTCTGTTTTAGAATCTTTGTTTGGTGTCGTTGAAAAGATGCATCAGTCACGTATTGTCGACGACTGCCAGTGCGTCTTAATCACGGAGAGTGACCTAGTCTCGTGTTCTCTCGCGAGATCGAGAATAGGTCACTCTCCGTAATCAAGACGAACTATCAGTCGTCGAAAATTTGTAGGTATGTACCTTACCTTTAAAAACAGGCATTGCTTGAAGAAAATTTGGATTAACTTTGTTTGGTGTGCCATTACGTACTAGGACATGTGAAAAAGGCATTCTTGTTGCAAAACAAGAAAGCAACAAGAAAGGCAACATTTTTGCAAAAATGCAGAATGTTTTCCCTCTAGCCTTGTGTCAAGCTACTAGCATGCAATACTATACCATCAGGCTTGCCTCTAAGTAGTGTGACAGTGTAGATGTTGAAATAAGAATTGAGGATATGAATGGGGGAGATCTGACGAGATAGACAGCCCAGTCTTTTCTGTAAACCTTTTCTGCTAGGAGGAAGAAAGAAAAGAATGCACCAGCATTTCTTCTTTGGGAAAACATAGATATAGAAGATCAAATTCTATATGACTTACGCAAATTGTTCACAAAATGGACCCCTGTCTACTAATACGTCGTGGATATGACGTCAGTGCCATGTGGCTGCAACAACTGTTCGTAAGTGCCAGATAATCTGTGTCGCCCCCCGTCTCTTTTCGATGACGGACGGTTAGCTTGAATTTTCAATGCTTTCTTCACTCTTATGCAAGATGATCCGGCACCGAATCTAAGGATTTTGACTTGTTCTCAGTATTGGTCTTGTAAGCTTAGTATATACGTATTCATTCATACTAATGCAATTTACAAACATAGAATCTGATGTACTTTCATGCTACGTAGGCAAATATGTATATAGACTTGGACAGACAAATCCGTCGACACATTCAGAAGTCAGAGAATCAGAGTACAGCAAGGTGAATTTAAAGACAAAATGAATAGATCACTTATTTACAGAAATAACTGTATTTTGTATGGAGACCTTTTTAGTTCAGAATATAGTGCTAATAATACTAAATCATCTGTGGAAATCTTTTACAGTCGTGGTATAGGAGAATATTAGATTCTGAATCGAAGAGTTTTGTAACAATTTAACACAAGGTGTAAAAAATAAAGGTCGTGTTTTGGTGAAAAACGTAATGTTGTGTCAATTGCACAGAGAGAGATAGAGAGAGAAAGAGAGAGAGAGAGAGGGGGGGGGGGGCTATTTGAATGACAAAACATACAAATTAAAATACAAGATATCAGTCCGAACTGCCTCGTACAATGTACAGTACAGAAAAGCGCTTAAAAAGTCTCAAGGTAATCTTCTGTCTGCCTAATTGCGTAAGTCTTGAAATAATATCCTTTGCCAAGTAATTAACTGTGTAATTTAAGAATAAAAGTGCATGGCCAATGAGGTGGAAAATCAGAGTATTTATCCGATAGTAGTTCGGAGAAAGAAAGGAGGCAGTTGACCAGACAAAATATTGCCCACGTTTTGGCACGTAGACAGCACGTATTTGCACGTACGGCGGGTTGTTCCCATGGCTTACCGTATCAACCATACGGTGATTTACATCATTCATCATGCCTTGCAGAGGAGATAGGCGCCGCCAGGGGACTAATTATAAATGCCTATTGAGATTGTCTCAATTGGCATAACAGGATGTGCTGCCCCTACGGCTGATTAAAAAGCTATGAGATGATGATGATGAATAAGTAATGAAACAAATAATCATCGTATGGCCACAGCAAGTAAATTTTATATTTTTATTTATTTTCAAGCTAGACTCCATAAACGTCGTAACACGTTTTGAAGTGACAAAACGTGGCATTCATTCCAGAAAGACATGAACTAGTGTGTGGTACATCCCCGTAGAGGAAAAATAATTTTTTTCTAGAATCAGTCGAAGATTAATAAGTGCGTTGATGTTATCCATAAAATTTATGTGCTGTAGCCTATGCCACCGTAATTTCCATATTTTCTGCTTCTGTGCAAATGTTTAAACCCCATTGGTCAGAAGTAGAGCGAAAGGACCAATCACAGCCTGTACAGAAACAGCTTAATTATATTATAAAAGATGGCGGTGGTCTCTTGACGGTTGATGTGTCCCTGTGTGAATTTGGGTAACAGTTAAGTACTTTTGGAAATTTCTATGTTATCTGTGACTGTCATTAACGGGAAGGATACGCAACAGATGAAGGAATAGATGTGGAAACTATTTTAGGAGATATCGTGTAGACTTATCCTAAAAATAAGGCGCGAAGCGACTTATGTGGAGTAACGTTAACGTTACAATTTGTGCTGTTGCCTGTCATGACAGACAGTTGGCGCCCATATTTCCAAGCGAACTCCAGTCGGAGAACACACTGCCAAAAATACGTTATAGTATTAGGATTCATTGATCAGTGAAGGTTGATTTGCCCTTGGTACGAGCTAAACTGTGTGTCGTGTGGCTTGCTTTAACGCCATATGTCGTTTCTTTGACGATAGACAGTCGAGCACACACTGTAGACTTATTTCTTTTCATTGATCTTCCACAAATATTTCAACACCGTACGTAATTCTCAGAACGACTAGACCAGCTTTAGATATAGCCGGAAAATATGCTGCTATTTATCCATCTGTATGGCAGTATTAGCACATTTTACAGTGTATTTACTACATTGTTTTGAAACTGCCCCCCTCCCCTGTCTACCAGTTCCAAAAGAGTTCGGAGACCTCATACCTCTTGAAATATATTTTTTAGATGTTGTGCAAATCAATGATGTCTTCAACATTTAAACGTATTTCGTGTATGGTGACATTGACATTTAACGAATATACACGAGAAAACACATTATGGCATTTTTGCACCAATTATGCAAATTAGGTCCTTATTTTCATAACTTTCTGTTCTGTTGCACCTGCCCTTAGATCTAAGAATACACATTAGCGGTTACCCTGGGGGCCATCCGAGAACGGGCAGCTTGGACAGTTTATTCGGTAGTCCAAGACAGTCATCAAGGCCCGCCGAGCTCCTATTAGGGCCCCGGGGAGTTTAAGCCCGATTAGGTCCACCTGCCCTAGGGTAGCGATAACTCCATTGGGCTTAAAGTCCCCCGGAGCGCTAATGTGAAGTCGGCGGGCTGACTGCCTTGGCTCTCCAAACAAAACTCGCTAGCTCCCTCGCTAGTTACCCTCGCTAGGTCCTGTCTGGCTCCCAGGGTAATTAGGGGTTTGGGGTACCGGTATGGTGTACCGGTGTGACAGCGATTTCGCCCCCCTGTGATTTCGCCCCCCCCGGGGGGGAAATCACTAGGGATTTCGCCCCCCCGGGGGGAAATCACTAGGGATTTCGCCCTCCCCGGCTGGTGATTTCGCCCCCCTACCTTGCCCCCCTTTAGGGATTTCGCCCCCCCCCCCCCCCAAAAATGGGTTTACATGACATTTTAGAAGTTGATTGGTATAAATCACAAAATGCAGTTTGAGAATGATATAAGTACACGGGTTTGATACATAACTCCATTCATAGTATCAATATTAACGTAATTACATAGTAATAAGATAGTTGAACTTGTTTCAGACAAGGAGGGTTGGGTCCCTTGTATTCCCATTATTGCGTATACCTGAGTTTTGACATAAGATGTATTTCATTGTATTCACCTGTCCTCAAGCAACCTATATATCTCCAATATGAAGTCTCTACCATGAAGTGACCACAAAAGAACTATGTAATGTCTTTATTGATTATGCAAATATTAGGTATTAATTAGAATAACGCACATTTTGGTATATGCACCTGGCCAAGGGATATCTTCACCTCCAACATGACTGTTTTTTCTAGTATTTAGGAACTGATGCATTTACCCGTGTTTCTTAAGACTGGTACTTTACCAGTGTTTGTGTAGCATTTAGCAACAGCTATATCAACTTGCGCGTAGATAGTGTTTATAATGAGAAACTATTATTCACGTGTGTTTTTGTTAGTGCTTTGGAAATGTTTCCAGCACAAGAAAGAAAACACTGTGACAAATTGAAAACATATAGCTGACGTATTCCGTACCATAGACGGTGTTGATTTATACGTTCGCAGTAGCACTGTTTTTATGCCACCTCAGCTGCAAAAAAAAAAAAATTGTCTTTTTCATTTCAATGTCATGTTTGCACCGAACAATATAGTATCGACTTTCGAGGTATGACATCTTACGGTACGGTAATAAGGTGCCATATAGGTACCAGGTAGCACACCATATACGTTACTCCCCAGGTGCAGTATAGTACCAGGTAGCGCACCTGTAATATGTAGTAACCAGCTGCTCTTGGGGGGGGGGGCGAAAACGCTAAAGGGGGGCGAAAACGCTAGTGATCTCGCCCCCCGGGGGGGCGAGATCGCTGGGGGGGCGAGATCGCTGTCACACCGGTACAAAACCGTTTTTTCTTCTTGGACGGGTCCGGAAAAAATGTATTTTCTGTACCGGTACCCACCCCTAATACACATGTTTGATGTTTTGAAGTCTTGTTATTAGAAAACACTGAAATTACAGAGTTTCCTAGGTGATGATGGAAATTTCCATAATTTATATATATCAATGTTTTTCTCTATCTAAATTTTAAATGTTGTATCTTTGAATAATCCTATCATAGAAGGCTTTAGGTATATCATATTTATTATTGAACATGATTTGCATGATTATCCTCTAATAACATCAATTACGTCAATCATCATGAATACTTTCTGCATACAAAAAACAGGTGCATTTTGCAGCTATTTGGAAGATTTCCAGTATGGGTGCAGGGCTCGAAATACACTTTTCAGTCAACTTGCACCAGTGCAAGTTAAGCCAAAGGTAACTTGCACCAAAAGAAACTTACTTGCACAACCCAAAATAGTGAACTGTTAACCCTTTATTCTTCTTCTGAAAATTTGCAAATATATGGGGATACATAAAGACCACATGTTTGGATATTTGTTTCCAAAGCGTATTTTATTTTGGATTTCAAATTGTACAACAAATGTGAATTTAGGCTTAATTTAAGACAATTCAATGTCTACTACTTGATAAGATCAATAGATTTCTTCTGGACTCTTCGAGTGACTTCCATCACTATTCTTAACCATCGCTAGAACAACTCAATACAAACACATATAACTGGAAAATCCAGTTGATCATATCAAAGTCACTAAATTGTATGCAAAATGTATTTACTCATATGCAAATCAAGGTAAGACAACACCATAGGAATTATTAGCATTATAGAGATGGTTTTTTTTTTTTGTTTACCTGGATGTCTAACCAAGTTTAGAAATAAATAGAGTTCCACGAACACATACCTTTGCCAAATAAACCAGGTTTGTTATGTAGAATGATGTCTGTAGATATAAATTTGTCACTCATTACATTTTATTTTATATGCCTGGAGTTGGTTCATAAAATTTTGCCATTGATTATACAAATTAGATCCATATTTACACTATTAATATCAAATTGTATCAAGCATCACTTAAGCTATCAGCATACCAAAAATCATGATGATCCTTTCATTCTTGACTTATTCTCTTTCAAAGTCTGAAACAAAACCGGCATCTGCAGTTCAAGAAAAGACATTATAGGGGACCCAAACATACACCACTTACTCTCTGCCATCTTTCTCAACTACATATGTGACAAGTTTGAAAGTCTTATCACGGAATGCAGTGGATCTATCGACTTTCCTCATCAATTATGCAAATTAGCTATTAATTGGTATCTCATTATGTAAGTTTTTACTTAGGCTATCTACATACCAAAAATCATGACGATCCGTCAACACGTTCATATTTCCCATCAATTATGCAAATGAGATCAACATTTGCATAATTGATATGTATTGACAGTTCTTTTTCTCAGCTACAAATGTGACAAGTTTGAAAGTCCTATAATGGAATGCAGTAGATTTACAAACTTTCCTCATTAATTATGCAAATTAGCTGTCGATTTGCATAATTAGAATTCCATCATGTAAGTCTTCCCTTTGGCTATCTACATACCAAAAATCATGACGATCCGTCAACACATTCATATTTTCTCATTAATTATGCAAATGAGGTCAATTGCATAATTAATATGCGTTGATATTTTTCTCTTTCTCATCTAAATATGTGACAAGTTTGAAAGTCCTATCATGAAATGCAGTGGATTTATAAACTTTCCTCATTAATTATGCAAATTAGCTGTTGATTTGAATAATTAGTATTCCATTATGTACATTGTTACTTGGGCTATCTACATACCAAAAATCATGACGATCCTTCTACACGTTCCCGAGTTATTCTCCTCCAAAGTTTGAAAGGAAATCGGCGGCTGCAGTTCCAAACAAGCCGTTAGGGGGTCAAAACTTACAGCACTTACTCTCTGCCCCAAGGGCTATTTACCATTTAAACATCGCGACCACAACATGTCCAGAACATGAGATATAAAAAATTGAGTTTCTGCTGCAGTACCTTAGCAAGCCGCTATGAGCCCATATC
>NC_049983.1:4518220-4520829 GCF_000003815.2 Branchiostoma floridae
AAAGAGGTCAACACGACTATGAACCAGACAATACGATTACAAGAAAATTGTTTATAGGGACAGTACATTAAACATGATGGGGTATATACATGCTATGTACACATAAGATTTAATAATCTGTAGACCAAGAATAAGGGCAACTAGGGGGCCCAAACTTATGTTACTAACTCCTGAGCATAAGAGCTATCTAACACCCAAAATTCGTGACCATATCATGTTTAGAAGATGAGAAAACACACCCGGAAGTTGCGCTGCAGTACCAAGGGAAGCTGCTAGGGGGCCCATTATCGAACTCCCCCTTCGTTTCCCAGACCCCTACCCACCCACCAAATACCAGCTGCATCCGTCGAAGTCTTCTCGAGTTATGCTGTCCGCAGACAAAAGTTTGCAATTAAACCGGCGCCTGCACTTCCATGAAAGCCACTAGGGGGCCCAAACTCGCAGCAATCACTCCCTGCTTTAAGGGCTCCCTAACGCTCAAAAATCACGACCGCAGCATGTCCGGAACGCGAGATATCAAGCATGCAGGTCCCGCTGCAGTACCTTAGCAAGCCGCTAGGAGGCCCATTATCGAACTCGACCTTCGTCTTCCACACCCCTACCCACCCACCAAATATCAGCTGCATCCATCGAATTCCTCTCGAGTTATGCTGCTCACAAACGGGGAGAACCACACCACCAAACCGAAAACATAACCTTAGCCATTCTGGCAAAGGTAACAAATTTAGGCTATTTTTTTATTCAGTGTTGTTTTCTTTTACCTTTCAATGGCAGACAATATTCTTGGTGTGTGTAAGCTTTTTCTAAAGTCAGGTATTAGTGGATAAAAGTAACTTGCACTGGTGCAAGTTTGGTCCAAACTTACTTGCACCACACCAATTTTACATGCACAAACTTGCATATGCATGTGGTATTTCGAGCCCTGGGGTGGAAACATTTTTGAGGGAAACAGATGAAATTTGACATGCGTGTAGACGCCATCCAGGGGCACAAACACTACTAGGGGTAAGAGGGTATGGAGACATTTAGGGGTAGTGGGGTACGGACAGTACTTGGGGTACGGAAACATCTGCATGTAGCTCTAATCAGATGGAATTTACCTTCCTACACTGTACTAGTATTCATTTGATTGTTCCCTGGTAATGAAATATATAAGGCCTTGGAAAAAAATTGTTGTGTTTCCTGTTTCAGTCCTGAAAAAATTAGGGTCAGTAGACAGGAATTTTTTTTTTCTCGTGATTTTCTTAGGCTTGCCAAAACTCTAGTGAGACATAACAATACAGTTGAACAAAGTCAACTGAAATAAATGAGGACACTTTTCTTTCATTGTCAAACTTATATATAATACATAATATGTACATAATAGATACATTTATCCTTCATTACTAGTAGACAGGACAAGCAGTGTTTTTACTTCAATAGGAAGCAGGCTGAATAAAAACTGGAAGCTATGTGACTCCGTGGAGGATTTTTGTGCTACTGGTACAGACTCTTGTTGTATAGAGAACATGTTTTTCTTGTTTGTATTTCTGTTAACGTTGTTTGAAGCACGAAAACTGCAACTTCTCATATGTTGTTTGTATTTTTATGATATGTTGTCTGTTGCAGACATCGTAGGTGCAACAGTTACTGCAGACAGAAAGAAAAAAGTCATTTTATGCTCCTCAAGGTGCTGTGACAGGGCATCCCTTTTACAAGGTTAGTAATAGTAACACGTGAGTCTACTAGTCAGATATTAGACAAGCATTCCTTGATTTAACATGACAATTTCAAACATGACATATACTTAACAAATGTTACACATGCAAATGTTTGTTGTCTTCAGCAAAAATCCAGAAATAGCTCAACCTAATCATATTTCTACATAATTTGTTCTTTTTAAATCTAAGGACAATTCCTGAATGTGAATTCTCTAAGAAATGATAGTTTGAGGCAACAATGCTCAGTACTTGGGCATTAAGTTATGTTCTGACTCTGCTATACACACCATTTCATTTCTTAGCATATCTACTTGATATCCAAGGAGCCAGGAAGAATTTTGGGATGAAGGAAGCTTAAAACTTAAAGGAAAATTCTACAGGACTGGTGAATCAGGGGAAGTAAAATGGAAAAGGCAAACCAGGGCTCGAAATACTACCTGCATATGCAGGTTAGTGCAGGTAAAATTAGATTAAGAGCTGTGCTGGTATTTCTGTTGTCTACCTGCACTAACCTGCACTGGTCCATGCACTGGGTTTAATACATAAATGTCCTATAATGTAAGTATATACTGATTGTTATTACATGTAAAAGAGAAAATAGCAATGGTTCCTGAATAATTTTAGTATGATCCATTAACTTCCTAAGGCCATACCAATTTAATTTGTTGGTTCTCGGAATCGCCGCTTCTATTTTTCCCAATTTCAAAAAAAAAAAAAAATCCATGAGGTTATTTGCATGTTCATGAGAACTCATTTGCATGTTCGTGAGAGTTACATGGCCCCGTTACCTGGTACCTACAAGTTGCTGGACAAACTTCGGCTCAGTTAAACAAAACTTCTGAAACAAGTACTGGACATGCAAAAACAACTATCACCTGCTTATGTTTTCCTTTGTGTTGTAAATCATCG